>NW_027167734.1:0-166182 GCF_040954835.1 Lepisosteus oculatus
AGACAACTGAATCTCCTTGTAACAGCAAGGCTCAGAAGAGCCCACACACTCAGCCCTTAACCCCAGTGTACAGAAAGTGTCAAAACGTGTTTTTCAGCAGAAATAAACATGTTTCTGCAAGTTTGGTCAACCCCATGTAAGTTATGGGGCAGTAACATCACACTTTTCAAAACGTGTTTTTCAGCCCGAAATAAGCGCGTTTTTTCAGACAACTGAATCTCCTTGTAACAGCAAGGCTCAGAAGAGCCCACACACTCAGCCCTTAACCCCAGTGTACAGAAAGTGTCAAAACGTGTTTTTCAGCAGAAATAAACATGTTTCTGCAAGTTTGGTCAACCCCATGTAAGTTATGGGGCAGTAACATCACACTTTTCAAAACGTGTTTTTCAGCCCGAAATAAACGCGTTTTTCAGACAACTGAATCTCCTTGTAACAGCAAGGCTCAGAAGTGCCCACACACTCAGCCCTTAACCCCAGTGTGCAGAAAGTGTCAAAACGTGTTTTTCAGCAGAAATAAACATGTTTCTGCAAGTTTGGTCAACCCCATGTTAGTTATGGGGCAGTAACATCACTCTTTTCAAAACGTGTTTTTCAGCCCGAAATAAGCGCGTTTTTTCAGACAACTGAATCTCCTTGTAACAGCAAGGCTCAGAAGAGCCCACACACTCAGCCCTTAACCCCAGTGTACAGAAAGTGTCAAAACGTGTTTTTCAGCAGAAATAAACATGTTTCTGCAAGTTTGGTCAACCCCATGTAAGTTATGGGGCAGTAACATTACACTTTTCAAAACGTGTTTTTCAGCCCGAAATAAACGCGTTTTTTCAGACAACTGAATCTCCTTGTAACAGCAAGGCTCAGAAGTGCCCACACACTCAGCCCTTAACCCCAGTGTGCAGAAAGGGTCAAAATGTGTTTTTCAGCAGAAATAAACATGTTTCTGCAAGTTTGGTCAACCCCATGTAAGTTATGGGGCATTAACATCACACTTTTCAAAACGTGTTTTTCAGCCCGAAATAAGCGCGTTTTTTTCAGACAACTGAATCTCCTTGTAACAGCAAGGCTCAGAAGAGCCCACACACTCAGCCCTTAACCCCAGTGTACAGAAAGTGTCAAAACGTGTTTTTCAGCAGAAATAAACATGTTTCTGCAAGTTTGGTCAACCCCATGTAAGTTATGGGGCAGTAACATCACACTTTTCAAAAACGTGTTTTTCAGCCCGAAATAAGCGCGTTTTTTCAGACAACTGAATCTCCTTGTAACAGCAAGGCTCAGAAGAGCCCACACACTCAGCCCTTAACCCCAGTGTACAGAAAGTGTCAAAACGTGTTTTTCAGCAGAAATAAACATGTTTCTGCAAGTTTGGTCAACCCCATGTAAGTTATGGGGCAGTAACATCACACTTTTCAAAACGTGTTTTTCAGCCCGAAATAAACGCGTTTTTTCAGACAACTGAATCTCCTTGTAACAGCAAGGCTCAGAAGAGCCCACACACTCAGCCCTTAACCCCAGTGTACAGAAAGTGTCAAACGTGTTTTTCAGCAGAAATAAACATGTTTCTGCAAGTTTGGTCAACCCCATGTAAGTTATGGGGCAGTAACATCACACTTTTCAAAACGTGTTTTTCAGCCCGAAAAAAACGCGTTTTTTCAGACAACTGAATCTCCTTGTAACAGCAAGGCTCAGAAGTGCCCACACACTCAGCCCTTAACCCCAGTGTGCAGAAAGTGTCAAAACGTGTTTTTCAGCAGAAATAAACATGTTTCTGCAAGTTTGGTCAACCCCATGTTAGTTATGGGGCAGTAACATCACTCTTTTCAAAACGTTTTTTCAGCCCGAAATAAGCGCGTTTTTTCAGACAACTGAATCTCCTTGTAACAGCAAGGCTCAGAAGAGCCCACACACTCAGCCCTTAACCCCAGTGTACAGAAAGTGTCAAAACGTGTTTTTCAGCAGAAATAAACATGTTTCTGCAAGTTTGGTCAACCCCATGTAAGTTATGGGGCAGTAACATTACACTTTTCAAAACGTGTTTTTCAGCCCGAAATAAACGCGTTTTTTCATACAACTGAATCTCCTTGTAACAGCAAGGCTCAGAAGAGCCCACACACTCAGCCCTTAACCCCAGTGTGCAGAAAGTGTCAAAACGTGTTTTTCAGCAGAAATAAACATGTTTCTGCAAGTTTGGTCAACCCCATGTAAGTTATGGGGTAGTAACATCACACTTTTCAAAACGTGTTTTTCAGCCCGAAATAAACGCGTTTTTTCAGACAACTGAATCTCCTTGTAACAGCAAGGCTCAGAAGAGCCCACACACTCAGCCCTTAACCCCAGTGTGCAGAAAGGGTCAAAATGTGTTTTTCAGCAGAAATAAACATGTTTCTGCAAGTTTGGTCAAACCCCATGTAAGTTATGGGGTAGTAACATCACACTTTTCAAAACGTGTTTTTCAGCCCGAAATAAGCGCGTTTTTTCAGACAACTGAATCTCCTTGTAACAGCAAGGCTCAGAAGAGCCCACACACTCAGCCCTTAACCCCAGTGTGCAGAAAGTGTCAAAACATGTTTTTCAGCAGAAATAAACATGTTTCTGCAAGTTTGGTCAACCCCATGTAAGTTATGGGGTAGTAACATCACACTTTTCAAAACGTGTTTTTCAGCCCGAAATAAACGCGTTTTTCAGACAACTGAATCTCCTTGTAACAGCAAGGCTCAGAAGAGCCCACACACTCAGCCCTTAACCCCAGTGTACAGAAAGTGTCAAAACGTGTTTTTCAGCAGAAATAAACATGTTTCTGCAAGTTTGGTCAACCCCATGTAAGTTATGGGGTAGTAACATCACACTTTTCAAAACGTGTTTTTCAGCCCGAAATAAACGCGTTTTTTCAGACAACTGAATCTCCTTGTAACAGCAAGGCTCAGAAGTGCCACACACTCAGCCCTTAACCCAGTGTGCAGAAAGGGTCAAAATGTGTTTTTCAGCAGAAATAAACATGTTTCTGCAAGTTTGGTCAACCCCATGTAAGTTATGGGGTAGTAACATCACACTTTTCAAAACGTGTTTTTCAGCCCGAAATAAGCGCGTTTTTTCAGACAACTGAATCTCCTTGTAACAGCAAGGCTCAGAAGAGCCCACACACTCAGCCCTTAACCCCAGTGTGCAGAAAGTGTCAAAACATGTTTTTCAGCAGAAATAAACATGTTTCTGCAAGTTTGGTCAACCCCATGTAAGTTATGGGGTAGTAACATCACACTTTTCAAAACGTGTTTTTCAGCCCGAAATAAACGCGTTTTTTCAGACAACTGAATCTCCTTGTAACAGCAAGGCTCAGAAGAGCCCACACACTCAGCCCTTAACCCCAGTGTACAGAAAGAGTCAAAACGTGTTTTTCAGCAGAAATAAACATGTTTCTGCAAGTTTGGTCAACCCCATGTAAGTTATGGGGCAGTAACATTACACTTTTCAAAACGTGTTTTTCAGCCCGAAATAAACGCGTTTTTTCAGACAACTGAATCTCCTTGTAACAGCAAGGCTCAGAAGAGCCCACACACTCAGCCCTTAACCCCAGTGTACAGAAAGTGTCAAAACGTGTTTTTCAGCAGAAATAAACATGTTTCTGCAAGTTTGGTCAACCCCATGTAAGTTATGGGGCAGTAACATCACACTTTTCAAAACGTGTTTTTCAGCCCGAAATAAACGCGTTTTTTTCAGACAACTGAATCTCCTTGTAACAGCAAGGCTCAGAAGAGCCCACACACTCAGCCCTTAACCCCAGTGTGCAGAAAGTGTCAAAACGTGTTTTTCAGCAGAAATAAACATGTTTCTGCAAGTTTGGTCAACCCCATGTAAGTTATGGGGTAGTAACATCACACTTTTCAAAACGTGTTTTTCAGCCCGAAATAAACGCGTTTTTTCAGACAACTGAATCTCCTTGTAACAGCAAGGCTCAGAAGTGCCCACACACTCAGCCCTTAACCCCAGTGTGCAGAAAGGGTCAAAATGTGTTTTTCAGCAGAAATAAACATGTTTCTGCAAGTTTTGGTCAACCCCATGTAAGTTATGGGGTAGTAACATCACACTTTTCAAAACGTGTTTTTCAGCCCGAAATAAGCGCGTTTTTTCAGACAACTGAATCTCCTTGTAACAGCAAGGCTCAGAAGAGCCCACACACTCAGCCCTTAACCCCAGTGTGCAGAAAGTGTCAAAACGTGTTTTTCAGCAGAAATAAACATGTTTCTGCAAGTTTGGTCAACCCCATGTAAGTTATGGGGTAGTAACATCACACTTTTCAAAACGTGTTTTTCAGCCCGAAATAAGCGCGTTTTTTCAGACAACTGAATCTCCTTGTAACAGCAAGGCTCAGAAGAGCCCACACACTCAGCCCTTAACCCCAGTGTGCAGAAAGTGTCAAAACGTGTTTTTCAGCAGAAATAAACATGTTTCTGCAAGTTTGGTCAACCCCATGTAAGTTATGGGGCAGTAACATCACATTTTCAAAACGTGTTTTTCAGCCCGAAATAAACGCGTTTTTTCAGACAACTGAATCTCCTTGTAACAGCAAGGCTCAGAAGAGCCCACACACTCAGCCCTTAACCCCAGTGTGCAGAAAGTGTCAAAACGTGTTTTTCAGCAGAAATAAACATGTTTCTGCAAGTTTGGTCAACCCCATGTAAGTTATGGGGTAGTAACATCACACTTTTCAAAACGTGTTTTTCAGCCCGAAATAAACGCGTTTTTTCAGACAACTGAATCTCCTTGTAACAGCAAGGCTCAGAAGTGCCCACACACTCAGCCCTTAACCCCAGTGTGCAGAAAGGGTCAAAATGTGTTTTTCAGCAGAAATAAACATGTTTCTGCAAGTTTGGTCAACCCCATGTAAGTTATGGGGCAGTAACATTACACTTTTCAAAACGTGTTTTTCAGCCCGAAATAAACGCGTTTTTTCAGACAACTGAATCTCCTTGTAACAGCAAGGCTCAGAAGAGCCCACACACTCAGCCCTTAACCCCAGTGTGCAGAAAGTGTCAAAACGTGTTTTTCAGCAGAAATAAACATGTTTCTGCAAGTTTGGTCAACCCCATGTAAGTTATGGGTAGTAACATCACACTTTTCAAAACGTGTTTTTCAGCCCGAAATAAACGCGTTTTTTCAGACAACTGAATCTCCTTGTAACAGCAAGGCTCAGAAGTGCCCACACACTCAGCCCTTAACCCCAGTGTGCAGAAAGGGTCAAAATGTGTTTTTCAGCAGAAATAAACATGTTTCTGCAAGTTTGGTCAACCCCATGTAAGTTATGGGGTAGTAACATCACACTTTTCAAAACGTGTTTTTCAGCCCGAAATAAGCGCGTTTTTCAGACAACTGAATCTCCTTGTAACAGCAAGGCTCAGAAGAGCCCACACACTCAGCCCTTAACCCCAGTGTGCAGAAAGTGTCAAAACATGTTTTTCAGCAGAAATAAACATGTTTCTGCAAGTTTGGTCAACCCCATGTAAGTTATGGGGCATTAACATCACACTTTTCAAAACGTGTTTTTCAGCCCGAAATAAGCGCGTTTTTTCAGACAACTGAATCTCCTTGTAACAGCAAGGCTCAGAAGAGCCCACACACTCAGCCCTTAACCCCAGTGTACAGAAAGTGTCAAAACGTGTTTTTCAGCAGAAATAAACATGTTTCTGCAAGTTTGGTCAACCCCATGTTAGTTATGGGGCAGTAACATCACTCTTTTCAAAACATGTTTTTCAGCCCGAAATAAGCGCGTTTTTTTCAGACAACTGAATCTCCTTGTAACAGCAAGGCTCAGAAGAGCCCACACACTCAGCCCTTAACCCCAGTGTACAGAAAGTGTCAAAACGTGTTTTTCAGCAGAAATAAACATGTTTCTGCAAGTTTGGTCAACCCCATGTAAGTTATGGGGCAGTAACATTACACTTTTCAAAACGTGTTTTTCAGCCCGAAATAAACGCGTTTTTTCAGACAACTGAATCTCCTTGTAACAGCAAGGCTCAGAAGAGCCCACACACTCAGCCCTTAACCCCAGTGTGCAGAAAGTGTCAAAACGTGTTTTTCAGCAGAAATAAACATGTTTCTGCAAGTTTGGTCAACCCCATGTAAGTTATGGGGTAGTAACATCACACTTTTCAAAACGTGTTTTTCAGCCCGAAATAAAACGCGTTTTTTCAGACAACTGAATCTCCTTGTAACAGCAAGGCTCAGAAGAGCCCACACACTCAGCCCTTAACCCCAGTGTACAGAAAGTGCCAAAACGTGTTTTTCAGCAGAAATAAACATGTTTCTGCAAGTTTGGTCAACCCCATGTAAGTTATGGGGCAGTAACATCACATTTTCAAAACGTGTTTTTCAGCCCGAAATAAACGCGTTTTTTCAGACAACTGAATCTCCTTGTAACAGCAAGGCTCAGAAGTGCCCACACACTCAGCCCTTAACCCCAGTGTGCAGAAAGGGTCAAAATGTGTTTTTCAGCAGAAATAAACATGTTTCTGCAAGTTTGGTCAACCCCATGTAAGTTATGGGGCATTAACATCACACTTTTCAAAACGTGTTTTTCAGCCCGAAATAAGCGCGTTTTTTCAGACAACTGAATCTCCTTGTAACAGCAAGGCTCAGAAGAGCCCACACACTCACCCTTAACCCCAGTGTACAGAAAGTGTCAAAACGTGTTTTTCAGCAGAAATAAACATGTTTCTGCAAGTTTGGTCAACCCCATGTTAGTTATGGGGCAGTAACATCACTCTTTTCAAAACATGTTTTTCAGCCCGAAATAAGCGCGTTTTTTCAGACAACTGAATCTCCTTGTAACAGCAAGGCTCAGAAGAGCCCACACACTCAGCCCTTAACCCCAGTGTACAGAAAGTGTCAAAACGTGTTTTTCAGCAGAAATAAACATGTTTCTGCAAGTTTGGTCAACCCCATGTAAGTTATGGGGCAGTAACATTACACTTTTCAAAACGTGTTTTTCAGCCCGAAATAAACGCGTTTTTTCAGACAACTGAATCTCCTTGTAACAGCAAGGCTCAGAAGAGCCCACACACTCAGCCCTTAACCCCAGTGTGCAGAAAGTGTCAAAACGTGTTTTTCAGCAGAAATAAACATGTTTCTGCAAGTTTGGTCAACCCCATGTAAGTTATGGGGTAGTAACATCACACTTTTCAAAACGTGTTTTTCAGCCCGAAATAAACGCGTTTTTTCAGACAACTGAATCTCCTTGTAACAGCAAGGCTCAGAAGTGCCCACACACTCAGCCCTTAACCCCAGTGTGCAGAAAGGGTCAAAATGTGTTTTTCAGCAGAAATAAACATGTTTCTGCAAGTTTGGTCAACCCCATGTAAGTTATGGGGTAGTAACATCACACTTTTCAAAACGTGTTTTTCAGCCCGAAATAAGCGCGTTTTTTCAGACAACTGAATCTCCTTGTAACAGCAAGGCTCAGAAGAGCCCACACACTCAGCCCTTAACCCCAGTGTGCAGAAAGTGTCAAAACATGTTTTTCAGCAGAAATAAACATGTTTCTGCAAGTTTGGTCAACCCCATGTAAGTTATGGGGTAGTAACATCACACTTTTCAAAACGTGTTTTTCAGCCCGAAATAAACGCGTTTTTTCAGACAACTGAATCTCCTTGTAACAGCAAGGCTCAGAAGAGCCCACACACTCAGCCCTTAACCCCAGTGTACAGAAAGTGTCAAAACGTGTTTTTCAGCAGAAATAAACATGTTTCTGCAAGTTTGGTCAACCCCATGTAAGTTATGGGGCAGTAACATTACACTTTTCAAAACGTGTTTTTCAGCCCGAAATAAACGCGTTATTTCAGACAACTGAATCTCCTTGTAACAGCAAGGCTCAGAAGAGCCCACACACTCAGCCCTTAACCCCAGTGTACAGAAAGTGCCAAAACGTGTTTTTCAGCAGAAATAAACATGTTTCTGCAAGTTTGGTCAACCCCATGTAAGTTATGGGGCAGTAACATCACATTTTCAAAACGTGTTTTTCAGCCCGAAATAAACGCGTTTTTTCAGACAACTGAATCTCCTTGTAACAGCAAGGCTCAGAAGTGCCCACACACTCAGCCCTTAACCCCAGTGTGCAGAAAGGGTCAAAATGTGTTTTTCAGCAGAAATAAACATGTTTCTGCAAGTTTTGTCAACCCCATGTAAGTTATGGGGCATTAACATCACACTTTTCAAAACGTGTTTTTCAGCCCGAAATAAGCGCGTTTTTTCAGACAACTGAATCTCCTTGTAACAGCAAGGCTCAGAAGAGCCCACACACTCAGCCCTTAACCCCAGTGTACAGAAAGTGTCAAAACGTGTTTTTCAGCAGAAATAAACATGTTTCTGCAAGTTTGGTCAACCCCATGTAAGTTATGGGGCAGTAACATCACACTTTTCAAAACGTGTTTTTCAGCCCGAAATAAACGCGTTTTTTCAGACAACTGAATCTCCTTGTAACAGCAAGGCTCAGAAGAGCCCACACACTCAGCCCTTAACCCCAGTGTGCAGAAAGTGTCAAAACGTGTTTTTCAGCAGAAATAAACATGTTTCTGCAAGTTTGGTCAACCCCATGTAAGTTATGGGGTAGTAACATCACACTTTTCAAAACGTGTTTTTCAGCCCGAAATAAACGCGTTTTTTCAGACAACTGAATCTCCTTGTAACAGCAAGGCTCAGAAGTGCCCACACACTCAGCCCTTAACCCCAGTGTGCAGAAAGGGTCAAAATGTGTTTTTCAGCAGAAATAAACATGTTTCTGCAAGTTTGGTCAACCCCATGTAAGTTATGGGGTAGTAACATCACACTTTTCAAAACATGTTTTTCAACCCGAAATAAGCGCGTTTTTTCAGACAACTGAATCTCCTTGTAACAGCAAGGCTCAGAAGAGCCCACACACTCAGCCCTTAACCCCAGTGTGCAGAAAGTGTCAAAACGTGTTTTTCAGCAGAAATAAACATGTTTCTGCAAGTTTGGTCAACCCCATGTAAGTTATGGGGTAGTAACATCACACTTTTCAAAACGTGTTTTTCAGCCCGAAATAAACGCGTTTTTTCAGACAACTGAATCTCCTTGTAACAGCAAGGCTCAGAAGAGCCCACACACTCAGCCCTTAACCCCAGTGTACAGAAAGTGTCAAAACGTGTTTTTCAGCAGAAATAAACATGTTTCTGCAAGTTTGGTCAACCCCATGTAAGTTATGGGGCAGTAACATCACACTTTCAAAACGTGTTTTTCAGCCCGAAATAAACGCGTTTTTTCAGACAACTGAATCTCCTTGTAACAGCAAGGCTCAGAAGTGCCCACACACTCAGCCCTTAACCCCAGTGTGCAGAAAGTGTCAAAACGTGTTTTTCAGCAGAAATAAACATGTTTCTGCAAGTTTGGTCAACCCCATGTAAGTTATGGGGCAGTAACATTACACTTTTCAAAACGTGTTTTTCAGCCCGAAATAAACGCGTTTTTTCAGACAACTGAATCTCCTTGTAACAGCAAGGCTCAGAAGAGCCCACACACTCAGCCCTTAACCCCAGTGTGCAGAAAGTGTCAAAACGTGTTTTTCAGCAGAAATAAACATGTTTCTGCAAGTTTGGTCAACCCCATGTAAGTTATGGGGTAGTAACATCACACTTTTCAAAACGTGTTTTTCAGCCCGAAATAAACGCGTTTTTTCAGACAACTGAATCTCCTTGTAACAGCAAGGCTCAGAAGTGCCCACACACTCAGCCCTTAACCCCAGTGTGCAGAAAGGGTCAAAATGTGTTTTTCAGCAGAAATAAACATGTTTCTGCAAGTTTGGTCAACCCCATGTAAGTTATGGGGTAGTAACATCACACTTTTCAAAACGTGTTTTTCAGACCGAAATAAGCGCGTTTTTTCAGACAACTGAATCTCCTTGTAACAGCAAGGCTCAGAAGAGCCCACACACTCAGCCCTTAACCCCAGTGTGCAGAAAGTGTCAAAACATGTTTTTCAGCAGAAATAAACATGTTTCTGCAAGTTTGGTCAACCCCATGTAAGTTATGGGGTAGTAACATCACACTTTTCAAAACGTGTTTTTCAGCCCGAAATAAACGCGTTTTTTCAGACAACTGAATCTCCTTGTAACAGCAAGGCTCAGAAGAGCCCACACACTCAGCCCTTAACCCCAGTGTACAGAAAGTGTCAAAACGTGTTTTTCAGCAGAAATAAACATGTTTCTGCAAGTTTGGTCAACCCCATGTAAGTTATGGGGCAGTAACATTACACTTTTCAAAACGTGTTTTTCAGCCCGAAATAAACGCGTTTTTTCAGACAACTGAATCTCCTTGTAACAGCAAGGCTCAGAAGAGCCCACACACTCAGCCCTTAACCCCAGTGTACAGAAAGTGCCAAAACGTGTTTTTCAGCAGAAATAAACATGTTTCTGCAAGTTTGGTCAACCCCATGTAAGTTATGGGGCAGTAACATCACATTTTCAAAACGTGTTTTTCAGCCCGAAATAAACGCGTTTTTTCAGACAACTGAATCTCCTTGTAACAGCAAGGCTCAGAAGTGCCCACACACTCAGCCCTTAACCCCAGTGTGCAGAAAGGGTCAAAATGTGTTTTTCAGCAGAAATAAACATGTTTCTGCAAGTTTGGTCAACCCCATGTAAGTTATGGGGCATTAACATCACACTTTTCAAAACGTGTTTTTCAGCCCGAAATAAGCGCGTTTTTTCAGACAACTGAATCTCCTTGTAACAGCAAGGCTCAGAAGAGCCCACACACTCAGCCCTTAACCCCAGTGTACAGAAAGTGTCAAAACGTGTTTTTCAGCAGAAATAAACATGTTTCTGCAAGTTTGGTCAACCCCATGTAAGTTATGGGGCAGTAACATCACACTTTTCAAAACGTGTTTTTCAGCCCGAAATAAACGCGTTTTTTCAGACAACTGAATCTCCTTGTAACAGCAAGGCTCAGAAGTGCCCACACACTCAGCCCTTAACCCCAGTGTGCAGAAAGTGTCAAAACGTGTTTTTCAGCAGAAATAAACATGTTTCTGCAAGTTTGGTCAACCCCATGTTAGTTATGGGGCAGTAACATCACTCTTTTCAAAACGTGTTTTTCAGCCCGAAATAAGCGCGTTTTTTCAGACAACTGAATCTCCTTGTAACAGCAAGGCTCAGAAGAGCCCACACACTCAGCCCTTAACCCCAGTGTACAGAAAGTGTCAAAACGTGTTTTTCAGCAGAAATAAACATGTTTCTGCAAGTTTGGTCAACCCCATGTAAGTTATGGGGCAGTAACATTACACTTTTCAAAACGTGTTTTTCAGCCCGAAATAAACGCGTTTTTTCAGACAACTGAATCTCCTTGTAACAGCAAGGCTCAGAAGTGCCCACACACTCAGCCCTTAACCCCAGTGTGCAGAAAGGGTCAAAATGTGTTTTTCAGCAGAAATAAACATGTTTCTGCAAGTTTGGTCAACCCCATGTAAGTTATGGGGCATTAACATCACACTTTTCAAAACGTGTTTTTCAGCCCGAAATAAGCGCGTTTTTTCAGACAACTGAATCTCCTTGTAACAGCAAGGCTCAGAAGAGCCCACACACTCAGCCCTTAACCCCAGTGTACAGAAAGTGTCAAAACGTGTTTTTCAGCAGAAATAAACATGTTTCTGCAAGTTTGGTCAACCCCATGTAAGTTATGGGGCAGTAACATCACACTTTTCAAAACGTGTTTTTCAGCCCGAAATAAGCGCGTTTTTTCAGACAACTGAATCTCCTTGTAACAGCAAGGCTCAGAAGAGCCCACACACTCAGCCCTTAACCCCAGTGTACAGAAAGTGTCAAAACGTGTTTTTCAGCAGAAATAAACATGTTTCTGCAAGTTTGGTCAACCCCATGTAAGTTATGGGGCAGTAACATCACACTTTTCAAAACGTGTTTTTCAGCCCGAAATAAACGCGTTTTTTCAGACAACTGAATCTCCTTGTAACAGCAAGGCTCAGAAGAGCCCACACACTCAGCCCTTAACCCCAGTGTACAGAAAGTGTCAAAACGTGTTTTTCAGCAGAAATAAACATGTTTCTGCAAGTTTGGTCAACCCCATGTAAGTTATGGGGCAGTAACATCACACTTTTCAAAACGTGTTTTTCAGCCCGAAAAAAACGCGTTTTTTCAGACAACTGAATCTCCTTGTAACAGCAAGGCTCAGAAGTGCCCACACACTCAGCCCTTAACCCCAGTGTGCAGAAAGTGTCAAAACGTGTTTTTCAGCAGAAATAAACATGTTTCTGCAAGTTTGGTCAACCCCATGTTAGTTATGGGGCAGTAACATCACTCTTTTCAAAACGTGTTTTTCAGCCCGAAATAAGCGCGTTTTTTCAGACAACTGAATCTCCTTGTAACAGCAAGGCTCAGAAGAGCCCACACACTCAGCCCTTAACCCCAGTGTACAGAAAGTGTCAAAACGTGTTTTTCAGCAGAAATAAACATGTTTCTGCAAGTTTGGTCAACCCCATGTAAGTTATGGGGCAGTAACATTACACTTTTCAAAACGTGTTTTTCAGCCCGAAATAAACGCGTTTTTTCAGACAACTGAATCTCCTTGTAACAGCAAGGCTCAGAAGAGCCCACACACTCAGCCCTTAACCCCAGTGTGCAGAAAGTGTCAAAACGTGTTTTTCAGCAGAAATAAACATGTTTCTGCAAGTTTGGTCAACCCCATGTAAGTTATGGGGTAGTAACATCACACTTTTCAAAACGTGTTTTTCAGCCCGAAATAAACGCGTTTTTTCAGACAACTGAATCTCCTTGTAACAGCAAGGCTCAGAAGAGCCCACACACTCAGCCCTTAACCCCAGTGTGCAGAAAGGGTCAAAATGTGTTTTTCAGCAGAAATAAACATGTTTCTGCAAGTTTGGTCAACCCCATGTAAGTTATGGGGTAGTAACATCACACTTTTCAAAACGTGTTTTTCAGCCCGAAATAAGCGCGTTTTTTCAGACAACTGAATCTCCTTGTAACAGCAAGGCTCAGAAGAGCCCACACACTCAGCCCTTAACCCCAGTGTGCAGAAAGTGTCAAAACATGTTTTTCAGCAGAAATAAACATGTTTCTGCAAGTTTGGTCAACCCCATGTAAGTTATGGGGTAGTAACATCACACTTTTCAAAACGTGTTTTTCAGCCCGAAATAAACGCGTTTTTTCAGACAACTGAATCTCCTTGTAACAGCAAGGCTCAGAAGAGCCCACACACTCAGCCCTTAACCCCAGTGTACAGAAAGTGTCAAAACGTGTTTTTCAGCAGAAATAAACATGTTTCTGCAAGTTTGGTCAACCCCATGTAAGTTATGGGGTAGTAACATCACACTTTTCAAAACGTGTTTTTCAGCCCGAAATAAACGCGTTTTTTCAGACAACTGAATCTCCTTGTAACAGCAAGGCTCAGAAGTGCCCACACACTCAGCCCTTAACCCCAGTGTGCAGAAAGGGTCAAAATGTGTTTTTCAGCAGAAATAAACATGTTTCTGCAAGTTTGGTCAACCCCATGTAAGTTATGGGGTAGTAACATCACACTTTTCAAAACGTGTTTTTCAGCCCGAAATAAGCGCGTTTTTTCAGACAACTGAATCTCCTTGTAACAGCAAGGCTCAGAAGAGCCCACACACTCAGCCCTTAACCCCAGTGTGCAGAAAGTGTCAAAACATGTTTTTCAGCAGAAATAAACATGTTTCTGCAAGTTTGGTCAACCCCATGTAAGTTATGGGGTAGTAACATCACACTTTTCAAAACGTGTTTTTCAGCCCGAAATAAACGCGTTTTTTCAGACAACTGAATCTCCTTGTAACAGCAAGGCTCAGAAGAGCCCACACACTCAGCCCTTAACCCCAGTGTACAGAAAGTGTCAAAACGTGTTTTTCAGTAGAAATAAACATGTTTCTGCAAGTTTGGTCAACCCCATGTAAGTTATGGGGCAGTAACATTACACTTTTCAAAACGTGTTTTTCAGCCCGAAATAAACGCGTTTTTTCAGACAACTGAATCTCCTTGTAACAGCAAGGCTCAGAAGAGCCCACACACTCAGCCCTTAACCCCAGTGTACAGAAAGTGTCAAAACGTGTTTTTCAGCAGAAATAAACATGTTTCTGCAAGTTTGGTCAACCCCATGTAAGTTATGGGGCAGTAACATCACACTTTTCAAAACGTGTTTTTCAGCCCGAAATAAACGCGTTTTTTCAGACAACTGAATCTCCTTGTAACAGCAAGGCTCAGAAGAGCCCACACACTCAGCCCTTAACCCCAGTGTGCAGAAAGTGTCAAAACGTGTTTTTCAGCAGAAATAAACATGTTTCTGCAAGTTTGGTCAACCCCATGTAAGTTATGGGGTAGTAACATCACACTTTTCAAAACGTGTTTTTCAGCCCGAAATAAACGCGTTTTTTCAGACAACTGAATCTCCTTGTAACAGCAAGGCTCAGAAGTGCCCACACACTCAGCCCTTAACCCCAGTGTGCAGAAAGGGTCAAAATGTGTTTTTCAGCAGAAATAAACATGTTTCTGCAAGTTTGGTCAACCCCATGTAAGTTATGGGGTAGTAACATCACACTTTTCAAAACGTGTTTTTCAGCCCGAAATAAGCGCGTTTTTTCAGACAACTGAATCTCCTTGTAACAGCAAGGCTCAGAAGAGCCCACACACTCAGCCCTTAACCCCAGTGTGCAGAAAGTGTCAAAACGTGTTTTTCAGCAGAAATAAACATGTTTCTGCAAGTTTGGTCAACCCCATGTAAGTTATGGGGCAGTAACATCACATTTTCAAAACGTGTTTTTCAGCCCGAAATAAACGCGTTTTTTCAGACAACTGAATCTCCTTGTAACAGCAAGGCTCAGAAGTGCCCACACACTCAGCCCTTAACCCCAGTGTGCAGAAAGGGTCAAAATGTGTTTTTCAGCAGAAATAAACATGTCTCTGCAAGTTTGGTCAACCCCATGTAAGTTATGGGGCATTAACATCACACTTTTCAAAACGTGTTTTTCAGCCCGAAATAAGCGCGTTTTTTCATACAACTGAATCTCCTTGTAACAGCAAGGCTCAGAAGAGCCCACACACTCAGCCCTTAACCCCAGTGTGCAGAAAGTGTCAAAACGTGTTTTTCAGCAGAAATAAACATGTTTCTGCAAGTTTGGTCAACCCCATGTAAGTTATGGGGCAGTAACATCACATTTTCAAAACGTGTTTTTCAGCCCGAAATAAACGCGTTTTTTCAGACAACTGAATCTCCTTGTAACAGCAAGGCTCAGAAGTGCCCACACACTCAGCCCTTAACCCCAGTGTGCAGAAAGGGTCAAAATGTGTTTTTCAGCAGAAATAAACATGTTTCTGCAAGTTTGGTCAACCCCATGTAAGTTATGGGGCATTAACATCACACTTTTCAAAACGTGTTTTTCAGCCCGAAATAAGCGCGTTTTTTCATACAACTGAATCTCCTTGTAACAGCAAGGCTCAGAAGAGCCCACACACTCAGCCCTTAACCCCAGTGTACAGAAAGTGTCAAAACGTGTTTTTCAGCAGAAATAAACATGTTTCTGCAAGTTTGGTCAACCCCATGTAAGTTATGGGGCAGTAACATTACACTTTTCAAAACGTGTTTTTCAGCCCGAAATAAACGCGTTTTTTCAGACAACTGAATCTCCTTGTAACAGCAAGGCTCAGAAGAGCCCACACACTCAGCCCTTAACCCCAGTGTGCAGAAAGTGTCAAAACGTGTTTTTCAGCAGAAATAAACATGTTTCTGCAAGTTTGGTCAACCCCATGTAAGTTATGGGGTAGTAACATCACACTTTTCAAAACGTGTTTTTCAGCCCGAAATAAACGCGTTTTTTCAGACAACTGAATCTCCTTGTAACAGCAAGGCTCAGAAGTGCCCACACACTCAGCCCTTAACCCCAGTGTGCAGAAAGGGTCAAAATGTGTTTTTCAGCAGAAATAAACATGTTTCTGCAAGTTTGGTCAACCCCATGTAAGTTATGGGGTAGTAACATCACACTTTTCAAAACGTGTTTTTCAGCCCGAAATAAGCGCGTTTTTTCAGACAACTGAATCTCCTTGTAACAGCAAGGCTCAGAAGAGCCCACACACTCAGCCCTTAACCCCAGTGTGCAGAAAGTGTCAAAACATGTTTTTCAGCAGAAATAAACATGTTTCTGCAAGTTTGGTCAACCCCATGTAAGTTATGGGGTAGTAACATCACACTTTTCAAAACGTGTTTTTCAGCCCGAAATAAACGCGTTTTTTCAGACAACTGAATCTCCTTGTAACAGCAAGGCTCAGAAGAGCCCACACACTCAGCCCTTAACCCCAGTGTACAGAAAGTGTCAAAACGTGTTTTTCAGCAGAAATAAACATGTTTCTGCAAGTTTGGTCAACCCCATGTAAGTTATGGGGCAGTAACATCACTCTTTTCAAAACGTGTTTTTCAGCCCGAAATAAGCGCGTTTTTTCAGACAACTGAATCTCCTTGTAACAGCAAGGCTCAGAAGAGCCCACACACTCAGCCCTTAACCCCAGTGTACAGAAAGTGTCAAAACGTGTTTTTCAGCAGAAATAAACATGTTTCTGCAAGTTTGGTCAACCCCATGTAAGTTATGGGGCAGTAACATTACACTTTTCAAAACGTGTTTTTCAGCCCGAAATAAACGCGTTTTTTCAGACAACTGAATCTCCTTGTAACAGCAAGGCTCAGAAGAGCCCACACACTCAGCCCTTAACCCCAGTGTGCAGAAAGTGTCAAAACGTGTTTTTCAGCAGAAATAAACATGTTTCTGCAAGTTTGGTCAACCCCATGTAAGTTATGGGGTAGTAACATCACACTTTTCAAAACGTGTTTTTCAGCCCGAAATAAACGCGTTTTTTCAGACAACTGAATCTCCTTGTAACAGCAAGGCTCAGAAGTGCCCACACACTCAGCCCTTAACCCCAGTGTGCAGAAAGGGTCAAAATGTGTTTTTCAGCAGAAATAAACATGTTTCTGCAAGTTTGGTCAACCCCATGTAAGTTATGGGGTAGTAACATCACACTTTTCAAAACGTGTTTTTCAGCCCGAAATAAGCGCGTTTTTTCATACAACTGAATCTCCTTGTAACAGCAAGGCTCAGAAGAGCCCACACACTCAGCCCTTAACCCCAGTGTGCAGAAAGTGTCAAAACGTGTTTTTCAGCAGAAATAAACATGTTTCTGCAAGTTTGGTCAACCCCATGTAAGTTATGGGGTAGTAACATCACACTTTTCAAAACGTGTTTTTCAGCCCGAAATAAACGCGTTTTTTCAGACAACTGAATCTCCTTGTAACAGCAAGGCTCAGAAGTGCCCACACACTCAGCCCTTAACCCCAGTGTGCAGAAAGGGTCAAAATGTGTTTTTCAGCAGAAATAAACATGTTTCTGCAACTTTGGTCAACCCCATGTAAGTTATGGGGCAGTAACATCACATTTTCAAAACGTGTTTTTCAGCCCGAAATAAACGCGTTTTTTCAGACAACTGAATCTCCTTGTAACAGCAAGGCTCAGAAGTGCCCACACACTCAGCCCTTAACCCCAGTGTGCAGAAAGGGTCAAAATGTGTTTTTCAGCAGAAATAAACATGTTTCTGCAAGTTTGGTCAACCCCATGTAAGTTATGGGGCAGTAACATTACACTTTTCAAAACGTGTTTTTCAGCCCGAAATAAACGCGTTTTTTCAGACAACTGAATCTCCTTGTAACAGCAAGGCTCAGAAGAGCCCACACACTCAGCCCTTAACCCCAGTGTGCAGAAAGTGTCAAAACGTGTTTTTCAGCAGAAATAAACATGTTTCTGCAAGTTTGGTCAACCCCATGTAAGTTATGGGGTAGTAACATCACACTTTTCAAAACGTGTTTTTCAGCCCGAAATAAACGCGTTTTTTCAGACAACTGAATCTCCTTGTAACAGCAAGGCTCAGAAGTGCCCACACACTCAGCCCTTAACCCCAGTGTGCAGAAAGGGTCAAAATGTGTTTTTCAGCAGAAATAAACATGTTTCTGCAAGTTTGGTCAACCCCATGTAAGTTATGGGGTAGTAACATCACACTTTTCAAAACGTGTTTTTCAGACCGAAATAAGCGCGTTTTTTCAGACAACTGAATCTCCTTGTAACAGCAAGGCTCAGAAGAGCCCACACACTCAGCCCTTAACCCCAGTGTGCAGAAAGTGTCAAAACGTGTTTTTCAGCAGAAATAAACATGTTTCTGCAAGTTTGGTCAACCCCATGTAAGTTATGGGGTAGTAACATCACACTTTTCAAAACGTGTTTTTCAGCCCGAAATAAACGCGTTTTTTCAGACAACTGAATCTCCTTGTAACAGCAAGGCTCAGAAGAGCCCACACACTCAGCCCTTAACCCCAGTGTACAGAAAGTGTCAAAACGTGTTTTTCAGCAGAAATAAACATGTTTCTGCAAGTTTGGTCAACCCCATGTAAGTTATGGGGCAGTAACATTACACTTTTCAAAACGTGTTTTTCAGCCCGAAATAAACGCGTTTTTTCAGACAACTGAATCTCCTTGTAACAGCAAGGCTCAGAAGAGCCCACACACTCAGCCCTTAACCCCAGTGTACAGAAAGTGCCAAAACGTGTTTTTCAGCAGAAATAAACATGTTTCTGCAAGTTTGGTCCACCCCATGTAAGTTATGGGGCAGTAACATCACATTTTCAAAACGTGTTTTTCAGCCCGAAATAAACGCGTTTTTTCAGACAACTGAATCTCCTTGTAACAGCAAGGCTCAGAAGTGCCCACACACTCAGCCCTTAACCCCAGTGTGCAGAAAGGGTCAAAATGTGTTTTTCAGCAGAAATAAACATGTTTCTGCAAGTTTGGTCAACCCTATGTAAGTTATGGGGCATTAACATCACACTTTTCAAAACGTGTTTTTCAGCCCGAAATAAGCGCGTTTTTTCAGACAACTGAATCTCCTTGTAACAGCAAGGCTCAGAAGAGCCCACACACTCAGCCCTTAACCCCAGTGTGCAGAAAGTGTCAAAACGTGTTTTTCAGCAGAAATAAACATGTTTCTGCAAGTTTGGTCAACCCCATGTAAGTTATGGGGTAGTAACATCACACTTTTCAAAACGTGTTTTTCAGCCCGAAATAAACGCGTTTTTTCAGACAACTGAATCTCCTTGTAACAGCAAGGCTCAGAAGTGCCCACACACTCAGCCCTTAACCCCAGTGTGCAGAAAGGGTCAAAATGTGTTTTTCAGCAGAAATAAACATGTTTCTGCAAGTTTGGTCAACCCCATGTAAGTTATGGGGTAGTAACATCACACTTTTCAAAACGTGTTTTTCAGCCCGAAATAAGCGCGTTTTTTCAGACAACTGAATCTCCTTGTAACAGCAAGGCTCAGAAGTGCCCACACACTCAGCCCTTAACCCCAGTGTGCAGAAAGGGTCAAAATGTGTTTTTCAGCAGAAATAAACATGTTTCTGCAAGTTTGGTCAACCCCATGTAAGTTATGGGGCATTAACATCACACTTTTCAAAACGTGTTTTTCAGCCCGAAATAAGCGCGTTTTTTCAGACAACTGAATCTCCTTGTAACAGCAAGGCTCAGAAGAGCCCACACACTCAGCCCTTAACCCCAGTGTACAGAAAGTGTCAAAACGTGTTTTTCAGCAGAAATAAACATGTTTCTGCAAGTTTGGTCAACCCCATGTTAGTTATGGGGCAGTAACATCACTCTTTTCAAAACATGTTTTTCAGCCCGAAATAAGCGCGTTTTTTCAGACAACTGAATCTCCTTGTAACAGCAAGGCTCAGAAGAGCCCACACACTCAGCCCTTAACCCCAGTGTACAGAAAGTGTCAAAACGTGTTTTTCAGCAGAAATAAACATGTTTCTGCAAGTTTGGTCAACCCCATGTAAGTTATGGGGCAGTAACATTACACTTTTCAAAACGTGTTTTTCAGCCCGAAATAAACGCGTTTTTTCAGACAACTGAATCTCCTTGTAACAGCAAGGCTCAGAAGAGCCCACACACTCAGCCCTTAACCCCAGTGTGCAGAAAGTGTCAAAACGTGTTTTTCAGCAGAAATAAACATGTTTCTGCAAGTTTGGTCAACCCCATGTAAGTTATGGGGTAGTAACATCACACTTTTCAAAACGTGTTTTTCAGCCCGAAATAAACGCGTTTTTTCAGACAACTGAATCTCCTTGTAACAGCAAGGCTCAGAAGAGCCCACACACTCAGCCCTTAACCCCAGTGTACAGAAAGTGCCAAAACGTGTTTTTCAGCAGAAATAAACATGTTTCTGCAAGTTTGGTCAACCCCATGTAAGTTATAGGGCAGTAACATCACATTTTCAAAACGTGTTTTTCAGCCCGAAATAAACGCGTTTTTTCAGACAACTGAATCTCCTTGTAACAGCAAGGCTCAGAAGTGCCCACACACTCAGCCCTTAACCCCAGTGTGCAGAAAGGGTCAAAATGTGTTTTTCAGCAGAAATAAACATGTTTCTGCAAGTTTGGTCAACCCCATGTAAGTTATGGGGCATTAACATCACACTTTTCAAAACGTGTTTTTCAGCCCGAAATAAGCGCGTTTTTTCAGACAACTGAATCTCCTTGTAACAGCAAGGCTCAGAAGAGCCCACACACTCAGCCCTTAACCCCAGTGTACAGAAAGTGTCAAAACGTGTTTTTCAGCAGAAATAAACATGTTTCTGCAAGTTTGGTCAACCCCATGTTAGTTATGGGGCAGTAACATCACTCTTTTCAAAACATGTTTTTCAGCCCGAAATAAGCGCGTTTTTTCAGACAACTGAATCTCCTTGTAACAGCAAGGCTCAGAAGAGCCCACACACTCAGCCCTTAACCCCAGTGTACAGAAAGTGTCAAAACGTGTTTTTCAGCAGAAATAAACATGTTTCTGCAAGTTTGGTCAACCCCATGTAAGTTATGGGGCAGTAACATTACACTTTTCAAAACGTGTTTTTCAGCCCGAAATAAACGCGTTTTTTCAGACAACTGAATCTCCTTGTAACAGCAAGGCTCAGAAGAGCCCACACACTCAGCCCTTAACCCCAGTGTGCAGAAAGTGTCAAAACGTGTTTTTCAGCAGAAATAAACATGTTTCTGCAAGTTTGGTCAACCCCATGTAAGTTATGGGGTAGTAACATCACACTTTTCAAAACGTGTTTTTCAGCCCGAAATAAACGCGTTTTTTCAGACAACTGAATCTCCTTGTAACAGCAAGGCTCAGAAGTGCCCACACACTCAGCCCTTAACCCCAGTGTGCAGAAAGGGTCAAAATGTGTTTTTCAGCAGAAATAAACATGTTTCTGCAAGTTTGGTCAACCCCATGTAAGTTATGGGGTAGTAACATCACACTTTTCAAAACGTGTTTTTCAGCCCGAAATAAGCGCGTTTTTTCAGACAACTGAATCTCCTTGTAACAGCAAGGCTCAGAAGAGCCCACACACTCAGCCCTTAACCCCAGTGTGCAGAAAGTGTCAAAACATGTTTTTCAGCAGAAATAAACATGTTTCTGCAAGTTTGGTCAACCCCATGTAAGTTATGGGGTAGTAACATCACACTTTTCAAAACGTGTTTTTCAGCCCGAAATAAACGCGTTTTTTCAGACAACTGAATCTCCTTGTAACAGCAAGGCTCAGAAGAGCCCACACACTCAGCCCTTAACCCCAGTGTACAGAAAGTGTCAAAACGTGTTTTTCAGCAGAAATAAACATGTTTCTGCAAGTTTGGTCAACCCCATGTAAGTTATGGGGCAGTAACATTACACTTTTCAAAACGTGTTTTTCAGCCCGAAATAAACGCGTTATTTCAGACAACTGAATCTCCTTGTAACAGCAAGGCTCAGAAGAGCCCACACACTCAGCCCTTAACCCCAGTGTACAGAAAGTGCCAAAACGTGTTTTTCAGCAGAAATAAACATGTTTCTGCAAGTTTGGTCAACCCCATGTAAGTTATGGGGCAGTAACATCACATTTTCAAAACGTGTTTTTCAGCCCGAAATAAACGCGTTTTTTCAGACAACTGAATCTCCTTGTAACAGCAAGGCTCAGAAGTGCCCACACACTCAGCCCTTAACCCCAGTGTGCAGAAAGGGTCAAAATGTGTTTTTCAGCAGAAATAAACATGTTTCTGCAAGTTTGGTCAACCCCATGTAAGTTATGGGGCATTAACATCACACTTTTCAAAACGTGTTTTTCAGCCCGAAATAAGCGCGTTTTTTCAGACAACTGAATCTCCTTGTAACAGCAAGGCTCAGAAGAGCCCACACACTCAGCCCTTAACCCCAGTGTACAGAAAGTGTCAAAACGTGTTTTTCAGCAGAAATAAACATGTTTCTGCAAGTTTGGTCAACCCCATGTAAGTTATGGGGCAGTAACATCACACTTTTCAAAACGTGTTTTTCAGCCCGAAATAAACGCGTTTTTTCAGACAACTGAATCTCCTTGTAACAGCAAGGCTCAGAAGAGCCCACACACTCAGCCCTTAACCCCAGTGTGCAGAAAGTGTCAAAACGTGTTTTTCAGCAGAAATAAACATGTTTCTGCAAGTTTGGTCAACCCCATGTAAGTTATGGGGTAGTAACATCACACTTTTCAAAACGTGTTTTTCAGCCCGAAATAAACGCGTTTTTTCAGACAACTGAATCTCCTTGTAACAGCAAGGCTCAGAAGTGCCCACACACTCAGCCCTTAACCCCAGTGTGCAGAAAGGGTCAAAATGTGTTTTTCAGCAGAAATAAACATGTTTCTGCAAGTTTGGTCAACCCCATGTAAGTTATGGGGTAGTAACATCACACTTTTCAAAACATGTTTTTCAGCCCGAAATAAGCGCGTTTTTTCAGACAACTGAATCTCCTTGTAACAGCAAGGCTCAGAAGAGCCCACACACTCAGCCCTTAACCCCAGTGTGCAGAAAGTGTCAAAACGTGTTTTTCAGCAGAAATAAACATGTTTCTGCAAGTTTGGTCAACCCCATGTAAGTTATGGGGTAGTAACATCACACTTTTCAAAACGTGTTTTTCAGCCCGAAATAAACGCGTTTTTTCAGACAACTGAATCTCCTTGTAACAGCAAGGCTCAGAAGAGACCACACACTCAGCCCTTAACCCCAGTGTACAGAAAGTGTCAAAACGTGTTTTTCAGCAGAAATAAACATGTTTCTGCAAGTTTGGTCAACCCCATGTAAGTTATGGGGCAGTAACATCACACTTTCAAAACGTGTTTTTCAGCCCGAAATAAACGCGTTTTTTCAGACAACTGAATCTCCTTGTAACAGCAAGGCTCAGAAGTGCCCACACACTCAGCCCTTAACCCCAGTGTGCAGAAAGTGTCAAAACGTGTTTTTCAGCAGAAATAAACATGTTTCTGCAAGTTTGGTCAACCCCATGTAAGTTATGGGGCAGTAACATTACACTTTTCAAAACGTGTTTTTCAGCCCGAAATAAACGCGTTTTTTCAGACAACTGAATCTCCTTGTAACAGCAAGGCTCAGAAGAGCCCACACACTCAGCCCTTAACCCCAGTGTGCAGAAAGTGTCAAAACGTGTTTTTCAGCAGAAATAAACATGTTTCTGCAAGTTTGGTCAACCCCATGTAAGTTATGGGGTAGTAACATCACACTTTTCAAAACGTGTTTTTCAGCCCGAAATAAACGCGTTTTTTCAGACAACTGAATCTCCTTGTAACAGCAAGGCTCAGAAGTGCCCACACACTCAGCCCTTAACCCCAGTGTGCAGAAAGGGTCAAAATGTGTTTTTCAGCAGAAATAAACATGTTTCTGCAAGTTTGGTCAACCCCATGTAAGTTATGGGATAGTAACATCACACTTTTCAAAACGTGTTTTTCAGACCGAAATAAGCGCGTTTTTTCAGACAACTGAATCTCCTTGTAACAGCAAGGCTCAGAAGAGCCCACACACTCAGCCCTTAACCCCAGTGTGCAGAAAGTGTCAAAACATGTTTTTCAGCAGAAATAAACATGTTTCTGCAAGTTTGGTCAACCCCATGTAAGTTATGGGGTAGTAACATCACACTTTTCAAAACGTGTTTTTCAGCCCGAAATAAACGCGTTTTTTCAGACAACTGAATCTCCTTGTAACAGCAAGGCTCAGAAGAGCCCACACACTCAGCCCTTAACCCCAGTGTACAGAAAGTGTCAAAACGTGTTTTTCAGCAGAAATAAACATGTTTCTGCAAGTTTGGTCAACCCCATGTAAGTTATGGGGCAGTAACATTACACTTTTCAAAACGTGTTTTTCAGCCCGAAATAAACGCGTTTTTTCAGACAACTGAATCTCCTTGTAACAGCAAGGCTCAGAAGAGCCCACACACTCAGCCCTTAACCCCAGTGTACAGAAAGTGCCAAAACGTGTTTTTCAGCAGAAATAAACATGTTTCTGCAAGTTTGGTCAACCCCATGTAAGTTATGGGGCAGTAACATCACATTTTCAAAACGTGTTTTTCAGCCCGAAATAAACGCGTTTTTTCAGACAACTGAATCTCCTTGTAACAGCAAGGCTCAGAAGTGCCCACACACTCAGCCCTTAACCCCAGTGTGCAGAAAGGGTCAAAATGTGTTTTTCAGCAGAAATAAACATGTTTCTGCAAGTTTGGTCAACCCCATGTAAGTTATGGGGCATTAACATCACACTTTTCAAAACGTGTTTTTCAGCCCGAAATAAGCGCGTTTTTTCAGACAACTGAATCTCCTTGTAACAGCAAGGCTCAGAAGAGCCCACACACTCAGCCCTTAACCCCAGTGTACAGAAAGTGTCAAAACGTGTTTTTCAGCAGAAATAAACATGTTTCTGCAAGTTTGGTCAACCCCATGTAAGTTATGGGGCAGTAACATCACACTTTTCAAAACGTGTTTTTCAGCCCGAAATAAGCGCGTTTTTTCAGACAACTGAATCTCCTTGTAACAGCAAGGCTCAGAAGAGCCCACACACTCAGCCCTTAACCCCAGTGTACAGAAAGTGTCAAAACGTGTTTTTCAGCAGAAATAAACATGTTTCTGCAAGTTTGGTCAACCCCATGTAAGTTATGGGGCAGTAACATCACACTTTTCAAAACGTGTTTTTCAGCCCGAAATAAACGCGTTTTTTCAGACAACTGAATCTCCTTGTAACAGCAAGGCTCAGAAGTGCCCACACACTCAGCCCTTAACCCCAGTGTGCAGAAAGTGTCAAAACGTGTTTTTCAGCAGAAATAAACATGTTTCTGCAAGTTTGGTCAACCCCATGTTAGTTATGGGGCAGTAACATCACTCTTTTCAAAACGTGTTTTTCAGCCCGAAATAAGCGCGTTTTTTCAGACAACTGAATCTCCTTGTAACAGCAAGGCTCAGAAGAGCCCACACACTCAGCCCTTAACCCCAGTGTACAGAAAGTGTCAAAACGTGTTTTTCAGCAGAAATAAACATGTTTCTGCAAGTTTGGTCAACCCCATGTAAGTTATGGGGCAGTAACATTACACTTTTCAAAACGTGTTTTTCAGCCCGAAATAAACGCGTTTTTTCAGACAACTGAATCTCCTTGTAACAGCAAGGCTCAGAAGTGCCCACACACTCAGCCCTTAACCCCAGTGTGCAGAAAGGGTCAAAATGTGTTTTTCAGCAGAAATAAACATGTTTCTGCAAGTTTGGTCAACCCCATGTAAGTTATGGGGCATTAACATCACACTTTTCAAAACGTGTTTTTCAGCCCGAAATAAGCGCGTTTTTTCAGACAACTGAATCTCCTTGTAACAGCAAGGCTCAGAAGAGCCCACACACTCAGCCCTTAACCCCAGTGTACAGAAAGTGTCAAAACGTATTTTCAGCAGAAATAAACATGTTTCTGCAAGTTTGGTCAACCCCATGTAAGTTATGGGGCAGTAACATCACACTTTTCAAAACGTGTTTTTCAGCCCGAAATAAGCGCGTTTTTTCAGACAACTGAATCTCCTTGTAACAGCAAGGCTCAGAAGAGCCCACACACTCAGCCCTTAACCCCAGTGTACAGAAAGTGTCAAAACGTGTTTTTCAGCAGAAATAAACATGTTTCTGCAAGTTTGGTCAACCCCATGTAAGTTATGGGGCAGTAACATCACACTTTTCAAAACGTGTTTTTCAGCCCGAAATAAACGCGTTTTTTCAGACAACTGAATCTCCTTGTAACAGCAAGGCTCAGAAGAGCCCACACACTCAGCCCTTAACCCCAGTGTACAGAAAGTGTCAAAACGTGTTTTTCAGCAGAAATAAACATGTTTCTGCAAGTTTGGTCAACCCCATGTAAGTTATGGGGCAGTAACATCACACTTTTCAAAACGTGTTTTTCAGCCCGAAAAAAACGCGTTTTTTCAGACAACTGAATCTCCTTGTAACAGCAAGGCTCAGAAGTGCCCACACACTCAGCCCTTAACCCCAGTGTGCAGAAAGTGTCAAAACGTGTTTTTCAGCAGAAATAAACATGTTTCTGCAAGTTTGGTCAACCCCATGTTAGTTATGGGGCAGTAACATCACTCTTTTCAAAACGTGTTTTTCAGCCCGAAATAAGCGCGTTTTTTCAGACAACTGAATCTCCTTGTAACAGCAAGGCTCAGAAGAGCCCACACACTCAGCCCTTAACCCCAGTGTACAGAAAGTGTCAAAACGTGTTTTTCAGCAGAAATAAACATGTTTCTGCAAGTTTGGTCAACCCCATGTAAGTTATGGGGCAGTAACATTACACTTTTCAAAACGTGTTTTTCAGCCCGAAATAAACGCGTTTTTTCAGACAACTGAATCTCCTTGTAACAGCAAGGCTCAGAAGAGCCCACACACTCAGCCCTTAACCCCAGTGTGCAGAAAGTGTCAAAACGTGTTTTTCAGCAGAAATAAACATGTTTCTGCAAGTTTGGTCAACCCCATGTAAGTTATGGGGTAGTAACATCACACTTTTCAAAACGTGTTTTTCAGCCCGAAATAAACGCGTTTTTTCAGACAACTGAATCTCCTTGTAACAGCAAGGCTCAGAAGAGCCCACACACTCAGCCCTTAACCCCAGTGTGCAGAAAGGGTCAAAATGTGTTTTTCAGCAGAAATAAACATGTTTCTGCAAGTTTGGTCAACCCCATGTAAGTTATGGGGTAGTAACATCACACTTTTCAAAACGTGTTTTTCAGCCCGAAATAAGCGCGTTTTTTCAGACAACTGAATCTCCTTGTAACAGCAAGGCTCAGAAGAGCCCACACACTCAGCCCTTAACCCCAGTGTGCAGAAAGTGTCAAAACATGTTTTTCAGCAGAAATAAACATGTTTCTGCAAGTTTGGTCAACCCCATGTAAGTTATGGGGTAGTAACATCACACTTTTCAAAACGTGTTTTTCAGCCCGAAATAAACGCGTTTTTTCAGACAACTGAATCTCCTTGTAACAGCAAGGCTCAGAAGAGCCCACACACTCAGCCCTTAACCCCAGTGTGCAGAAAGTGTCAAAACATGTTTTTCAGCAGAAATAAACATGTTTCTGCAAGTTTGGTCAACCCCATGTAAGTTATGGGGTAGTAACATCACACTTTTCAAAACGTGTTTTTCAGCCCGAAATAAACGCGTTTTTTCAGACAACTGAATCTCCTTGTAACAGCAAGGCTCAGAAGAGCCCACACACTCAGCCCTTAACCCCAGTGTACAGAAAGTGTCAAAACGTGTTTTTCAGCAGAAATAAACATGTTTCTGCAAGTTTGGTCAACCCCATGTAAGTTATGGGGCAGTAACATTACACTTTTCAAAACGTGTTTTTCAGCCCGAAATAAACGCGTTTTTTCAGACAACTGAATCTCCTTGTAACAGCAAGGCTCAGAAGAGCCCACACACTCAGCCCTTAACCCCAGTGTACAGAAAGTGTCAAAACGTGTTTTTCAGCAGAAATAAACATGTTTCTGCAAGTTTGGTCAACCCCATGTAAGTTATGGGGCAGTAACATCACACTTTTCAAAACGTGTTTTTCAGCCCGAAATAAACGCGTTTTTTCAGACAACTGAATCTCCTTGTAACAGCAAGGCTCAGAAGAGCCCACACACTCAGCCCTTAACCCCAGTGTGCAGAAAGTGTCAAAACGTGTTTTTCAGCAGAAATAAACATGTTTCTGCAAGTTTGGTCAACCCCATGTAAGTTATGGGGTAGTAACATCACACTTTTCAAAACGTGTTTTTCAGCCCGAAATAAACGCGTTTTTTCAGACAACTGAATCTCCCTGTAACAACAAGGCTCAGAAGTGCCCACACACTCAGCCCTTAACCCCAGTGTGCAGAAAGGGTCAAAATGTGTTTTTCAGCAGAAATAAACATGTTTCTGCAAGTTTGGTCAACCCCATGTAAGTTATGGGGTAGTAACATCACACTTTTCAAAACGTGTTTTTCAGCCCGAAATAAGCGCGTTTTTTCAGACAACTGAATCTCCTTGTAACAGCAAGGCTCAGAAGAGCCCACACACTCAGCCCTTAACCCCAGTGTGCAGAAAGTGTCAAAACGTGTTTTTCAGCAGAAATAAACATGTTTCTGCAAGTTTGGTCAACCCCATGTAAGTTATGGGGCAGTAACATCACATTTTCAAAACGTGTTTTTCAGCCCGAAATAAACGCGTTTTTTCAGACAACTGAATCTCCTTGTAACAGCAAGGCTCAGAAGTGCCCACACACTCAGCCCTTAACCCCAGTGTGCAGAAAGGGTCAAAATGTGTTTTTCAGCAGAAATAAACATGTCTCTGCAAGTTTGGTCAACCCCATGTAAGTTATGGGGCATTAACATCACACTTTTCAAAACGTGTTTTTCAGCCCGAAATAAGCGCGTTTTTTCATACAACTGAATCTCCTTGTAACAGCAAGGCTCAGAAGAGCCCACACACTCAGCCCTTAACCCCAGTGTACAGAAAGTGTCAAAACGTGTTTTTCAGCAGAAATAAACATGTTTCTGCAAGTTTGGTCAACCCCATGTAAGTTATGGGGCAGTAACATTACACTTTTCAAAACGTGTTTTTCAGCCCGAAATAAACGCGTTTTTTCAGACAACTGAATCTCCTTGTAACAGCAAGGCTCAGAAGAGCCCACACACTCAGCCCTTAACCCCAGTGTGCAGAAAGTGTCAAAACGTGTTTTTCAGCAGAAATAAACATGTTTCTGCAAGTTTGGTCAACCCCATGTAAGTTATGGGGTAGTAACATCACACTTTTCAAAACGTGTTTTTCAGCCCGAAATAAACGCGTTTTTTCAGACAACTGAATCTCCTTGTAACAGCAAGGCTCAGAAGTGCCCACACACTCAGCCCTTAACCCCAGTGTGCAGAAAGGGTCAAAACGTGTTTTTCAGCAGAAATAAACATGTTTCTGCAAGTTTGGTCAACCCCATGTAAGTTATGGGGTAGTAACATCACACTTTTCAAAACGTGTTTTTCAGCCCGAAATAAGCGCGTTTTTTCAGACAACTGAATCTCCTTGTAACAGCAAGGCTCAGAAGAGCCCACACACTCAGCCCTTAACCCCAGTGTGCAGAAAGTGTCAAAACATGTTTTTCAGCAGAAATAAACATGTTTCTGCAAGTTTGGTCAACCCCATGTAAGTTATGGGGTAGTAACATCACACTTTTCAAAACGTGTTTTTCAGCCCGAAATAAACGCGTTTTTTCAGACAACTGAATCTCCTTGTAACAGCAAGGCTCAGAAGAGCCCACACACTCAGCCCTTAACCCCAGTGTACAGAAAGTGTCAAAACGTGTTTTTCAGCAGAAATAAACATGTTTCTGCAAGTTTGGTCAACCCCATGTAAGTTATGGGGCAGTAACATCACTCTTTTCAAAACGTGTTTTTCAGCCCGAAATAAGCGCGTTTTTTCAGACAACTGAATCTCCTTGTAACAGCAAGGCTCAGAAGAGCCCACACACTCAGCCCTTAACCCCAGTGTACAGAAAGTGTCAAAACGTGTTTTTCAGCAGAAATAAACATGTTTCTGCAAGTTTGGTCAACCCCATGTAAGTTATGGGGCAGTAACATTACACTTTTCAAAACGTGTTTTTCAGCCCGAAATAAACGCGTTTTTTCAGACAACTGAATCTCCTTGTAACAGCAAGGCTCAGAAGAGCCCACACACTCAGCCCTTAACCCCAGTGTGCAGAAAGTGTCAAAACGTGTTTTTCAGCAGAAATAAACATGTTTCTGCAAGTTTGGTCAACCCCATGTAAGTTATGGGGTAGTAACATCACACTTTTCAAAACGTGTTTTTCAGCCCGAAATAAACGCGTTTTTTCAGACAACTGAATCTCCTTGTAACAGCAAGGCTCAGAAGTGCCCACACACTCAGCCCTTAACCCCAGTGTGCAGAAAGGGTCAAAATGTGTTTTTCAGCAGAAATAAACATGTTTCTGCAAGTTTGGTCAACCCCATGTAAGTTATGGGGTAGTAACATCACACTTTTCAAAACGTGTTTTTCAGCCCGAAATAAGCGCGTTTTTTCAGACAACTGAATCTCCTTGTAACAGCAAGGCTCAGAAGAGCCCACACACTCAGCCCTTAACCCCAGTGTGCAGAAAGTGTCAAAACGTGTTTTTCAGCAGAAATAAACATGTTTCTGCAAGTTTGGTCAACCCCATGTAAGTTATGGGGTAGTAACATCACACTTTTCAAAACGTGTTTTTCAGCCCGAAATAAACGCGTTTTTTCAGACAACTGAATCTCCTTGTAACAGCAAGGCTCAGAAGTGCCCACACACTCAGCCCTTAACCCCAGTGTGCAGAAAGGGTCAAAATGTGTTTTTCAGCAGAAATAAACATGTTTCTGCAAGTTTGGTCAACCCCATGTAAGTTATGGGGCAGTAACATTACACTTTTCAAAACGTGTTTTTCAGCCCGAAATAAACGCGTTTTTTCAGACAACTGAATCTCCTTGTAACAGCAAGGCTCAGAAGAGCCCACACACTCAGCCCTTAACCCCAGTGTACAGAAAGTGCCAAAACGTGTTTTTCAGCAGAAATAAACATGTTTCTGCAAGTTTGGTCAACCCCATGTAAGTTATGGGGCAGTAACATCACATTTTCAAAACGTGTTTTTCAGCCCGAAATAAACGCGTTTTTTCAGACAACTGAATCTCCTTGTAACAGCAAGGCTCAGAAGTGCCCACACACTCAGCCCTTAACCCCAGTGTGCAGAAAGGGTCAAAATGTGTTTTTCAGCAGAAATAAACATGTTTCTGCAAGTTTGGTCAACCCCATGTAAGTTATGGGGCATTAACATCACACTTTTCAAAACGTGTTTTTCAGCCCGAAATAAGCGCGTTTTTTCAGACAACTGAATCTCCTTGTAACAGCAAGGCTCAGAAGTGCCCACACACTCAGCCCTTAACCCCAGTGTGCAGAAAGGGTCAAAATGTGTTTTTCAGCAGAAATAAACATGTTTCTGCAAGTTTGGTCAACCCAATGTAAGTTATGGGGTAGTAACATCACACTTTTCAAAACGTGTTTTTCAGACCGAAATAAGCGCGTTTTTTCAGACAACTGAATCTCCTTGTAACAGCAAGGCTCAGAAGAGCCCACACACTCAGCCCTTAACCCCAGTGTGCAGAAAGTGTCAAAACATGTTTTTCAGCAGAAATAAACATGTTTCTGCAAGTTTGGTCAACCCCATGTAAGTTATGGGGTAGTAACATCACACTTTTCAAAACGTGTTTTTCAGCCCGAAATAAACGCGTTTTTTCAGACAACTGAATCTCCTTGTAACAGCAAGGCTCAGAAGAGCCCACACACTCAGCCCTTAACCCCAGTGTACAGAAAGTGTCAAAACGTGTTTTTCAGCAGAAATAAACATGTTTCTGCAAGTTTGGTCAACCCCATGTAAGTTATGGGGCAGTAACATTACACTTTTCAAAACGTGTTTTTCAGCCCGAAATAAACGCGTTTTTTCAGACAACTGAATCTCCTTGTAACAGCAAGGCTCAGAAGAGCCCACACACTCAGCCCTTAACCCCAGTGTACAGAAAGTGCCAAAACGTGTTTTTCAGCAGAAATAAACATGTTTCTGCAAGTTTGGTCAACCCCATGTAAGTTATGGGGCAGTAACATCACATTTTCAAAACGTGTTTTTCAGCCCGAAATAAACGCGTTTTTTCAGACAACTGAATCTCCTTGTAACAGCAAGGCTCAGAAGTGCCCACACACTCAGCCCTTAACCCCAGTGTGCAGAAAGGGTCAAAATGTGTTTTTCAGCAGAAATAAACATGTTTCTGCAAGTTTGGTCAACCCCATGTAAGTTATGGGGCATTAACATCACACTTTTCAAAACGTGTTTTTCAGCCCGAAATAAGCGCGTTTTTTCAGACAACTGAATCTCCTTGTAACAGCAAGGCTCAGAAGAGCCCACACACTCAGCCCTTAACCCCAGTGTACAGAAAGTGTCAAAACGTGTTTTTCAGCAGAAATAAACATGTTTCTGCAAGTTTGGTCAACCCCATGTAAGTTATGGGGCAGTAACATCACACTTTTCAAAACGTGTTTTTCAGCCCGAAATAAGCGCGTTTTTTCAGACAACTGAATCTCCTTGTAACAGCAAGGCTCAGAAGAGCCCACACACTCAGCCCTTAACCCCAGTGTACAGAAAGTGTCAAAACGTGTTTTTCAGCAGAAATAAACATGTTTCTGCAAGTTTGGTCAACCCCATGTAAGTTATGGGGCAGTAACATCACACTTTTCAAAACGTGTTTTTCAGCCCGAAATAAACGCGTTTTTTCAGACAACTGAATCTCCTTGTAACAGCAAGGCTCAGAAGTGCCCACACACTCAGCCCTTAACCCCAGTGTGCAGAAAGTGTCAAAACGTGTTTTTCAGCAGAAATAAACATGTTTCTGCAAGTTTGGTCAACCCCATGTTAGTTATGGGGCAGTAACATCACTCTTTTCAAAACGTGTTTTTCAGCCCGAAATAAGCGCGTTTTTTCAGACAACTGAATCTCCTTGTAACAGCAAGGCTCAGAAGAGCCCACACACTCAGCCCTTAACCCCAGTGTACAGAAAGTGTCAAAACGTGTTTTTCAGCAGAAATAAACATGTTTCTGCAAGTTTGGTCAACCCCATGTAAGTTATGGGGCAGTAACATTACACTTTTCAAAACGTGTTTTTCAGCCCGAAATAAACGCGTTTTTTCAGACAACTGAATCTCCTTGTAACAGCAAGGCTCAGAAGTGCCCACACACTCAGCCCTTAACCCCAGTGTGCAGAAAGGGTCAAAATGTGTTTTTCAGCAGAAATAAACATGTTTCTGCAAGTTTGGTCAACCCCATGTAAGTTATGGGGCATTAACATCACACTTTTCAAAACGTGTTTTTCAGCCCGAAATAAGCGCGTTTTTTCAGACAACTGAATCTCCTTGTAACAGCAAGGCTCAGAAGAGCCCACACACTCAGCCCTTAACCCCAGTGTACAGAAAGTGTCAAAACGTGTTTTTCAGCAGAAATAAACATGTTTCTGCAAGTTTGGTCAACCCCATGTAAGTTATGGGGCAGTAACATCACACTTTTCAAAACGTGTTTTTCAGCCCGAAATAAGCGCGTTTTTTCAGACAACTGAATCTCCTTGTAACAGCAAGGCTCAGAAGAGCCCACACACTCAGCCCTTAACCCCAGTGTACAGAAAGTGTCAAAACGTGTTTTTCAGCAGAAATAAACATGTTTCTGCAAGTTTGGTCAACCCCATGTAAGTTATGGGGCAGTAACATCACACTTTTCAAAACGTGTTTTTCAGCCCGAAATAAACGCGTTTTTTCAGACAACTGAATCTCCTTGTAACAGCAAGGCTCAGAAGAGCCCACACACTCAGCCCTTAACCCCAGTGTACAGAAAGTGTCAAAACGTGTTTTTCAGCAGAAATAAACATGTTTCTGCAAGTTTGGTCAACCCCATGTAAGTTATGGGGCAGTAACATCACACTTTTCAAAACGTGTTTTTCAGCCCGAAAAAAACGCGTTTTTTCAGACAACTGAATCTCCTTGTAACAGCAAGGCTCAGAAGTGCCCACACACTCAGCCCTTAACCCCAGTGTGCAGAAAGTGTCAAAACGTGTTTTTCAGCAGAAATAAACATGTTTCTGCAAGTTTGGTCAACCCCATGTTAGTTATGGGGCAGTAACATCACTCTTTTCAAAACGTGTTTTTCAGCCCGAAATAAGCGCGTTTTTTCAGACAACTGAATCTCCTTGTAACAGCAAGGCTCAGAAGAGCCCACACACTCAGCCCTTAACCCCAGTGTACAGAAAGTGTCAAAACGTGTTTTTCAGCAGAAATAAACATGTTTCTGCAAGTTTGGTCAACCCCATGTAAGTTATGGAGCAGTAACATTACACTTTTCAAAACGTGTTTTTCAGCCCGAAATAAACGCGTTTTTTCAGACAACTGAATCTCCTTGTAACAGCAAGGCTCAGAAGAGCCCACACACTCAGCCCTTAACCCCAGTGTGCAGAAAGTGTCAAAACGTGTTTTTCAGCAGAAATAAACATGTTTCTGCAAGTTTGGTCAACCCCATGTAAGTTATGGGGTAGTAACATCACACTTTTCAAAACGTGTTTTTCAGCCCGAAATAAACGCGTTTTTTCAGACAACTGAATCTCCTTGTAACAGCAAGGCTCAGAAGAGCCCACACACTCAGCCCTTAACCCCAGTGTGCAGAAAGGGTCAAAATGTGTTTTTCAGCAGAAATAAACATGTTTCTGCAAGTTTGGTCAACCCCATGTAAGTTATGGGGTAGTAACATCACACTTTTCAAAACGTGTTTTTCAGCCCGAAATAAGCGCGTTTTTTCAGACAACTGAATCTCCTTGTAACAGCAAGGCTCAGAAGAGCCCACACACTCAGCCCTTAACCCCAGTGTGCAGAAAGTGTCAAAACATGTTTTTCAGCAGAAATAAACATGTTTCTGCAAGTTTGGTCAACCCCATGTAAGTTATGGGGTAGTAACATCACACTTTTCAAAACGTGTTTTTCAGCCCGAAATAAACGCGTTTTTTCAGACAACTGAATCTCCTTGTAACAGCAAGGCTCAGAAGAGCCCACACACTCAGCCCTTAACCCCAGTGTACAGAAAGTGTCAAAACGTGTTTTTCAGCAGAAATAAACATGTTTCTGCAAGTTTGGTCAACCCCATGTAAGTTATGGGGTAGTAACATCACACTTTTCAAAACGTGTTTTTCAGCCCGAAATAAACGCGTTTTTTCAGACAACTGAATCTCCTTGTAACAGCAAGGCTCAGAAGTGCCCACACACTCAGCCCTTAACCCCAGTGTGCAGAAAGGGTCAAAATGTGTTTTTCAGCAGAAATAAACATGTTTCTGCAAGTTTGGTCAACCCCATGTAAGTTATGGGGTAGTAACATCACACTTTTCAAAACGTGTTTTTCAGCCCGAAATAAGCGCGTTTTTTCAGACAACTGAATCTCCTTGTAACAGCAAGGCTCAGAAGAGCCCACACACTCAGCCCTTAACCCCAGTGTGCAGAAAGTGTCAAAACATGTTTTTCAGCAGAAATAAACATGTTTCTGCAAGTTTGGTCAACCCCATGTAAGTTATGGGGTAGTAACATCACACTTTTCAAAACGTGTTTTTCAGCCCGAAATAAACGCGTTTTTTCAGACAACTGAATCTCCTTGTAACAGCAAGGCTCAGAAGAGCCCACACACTCAGCCCTTAACCCCAGTGTACAGAAAGTGTCAAAACGTGTTTTTCAGCAGAAATAAACATGTTTCTGCAAGTTTGGTCAACCCCATGTAAGTTATGGGGCAGTAACATTACACTTTTCAAAACGTGTTTTTCAGCCCGAAATAAACGCGTTTTTTCAGACAACTGAATCTCCTTGTAACAGCAAGGCTCAGAAGAGCCCACACACTCAGCCCTTAACCCCAGTGTGCAGAAAGGGTCAAAATGTGTTTTTCAGCAGAAATAAACATGTTTCTGCAAGTTTGGTCAACCCCATGTAAGTTATGGGGCATTAACATCACACTTTTCAAAACGTGTTTTTCAGCCCGAAATAAGCGCGTTTTTTCAGACAACTGAATCTCCTTGTAACAGCAAGGCTCAGAAGTGCCCACACACTCAGCCCTTAACCCCAGTGTGCAGAAAGGGTCAAAATGTGTTTTTCAGCAGAAATAAACATGTTTCTGCAAGTTTGGTCAACCCCATGTAAGTTATGGGGTAGTAACATCACACTTTTCAAAACGTGTTTTTCAGACCGAAATAAGCGCGTTTTTTCAGACAACTGAATCTCCTTGTAACAGCAAGGCTCAGAAGAGCCCACACACTCAGCCCTTAACCCCAGTGTGCAGAAAGTGTCAAAACATGTTTTTCAGCAGAAATAAACATGTTTCTGCAAGTTTGGTCAACCCCATGTAAGTTATGGGGTAGTAACATCACACTTTTCAAAACGTGTTTTTCAGCCCGAAATAAACGCGTTTTTTCAGACAACTGAATCTCCTTGTAACAGCAAGGCTCAGAAGAGCCCACACACTCAGCCCTTAACCCCAGTGTACAGAAAGTGTCAAAACGTGTTTTTCAGCAGAAATAAACATGTTTCTGCAAGTTTGGTCAACCCCATGTAAGTTATGGGGCAGTAACATTACACTTTTCAAAACGTGTTTTTCAGCCCGAAATAAACGCGTTTTTTCAGACAACTGAATCTCCTTGTAACAGCAAGGCTCAGAAGAGCCCACACACTCAGCCCTTAACCCCAGTGTACAGAAAGTGCCAAAACGTGTTTTTCAGCAGAAATAAACATGTTTCTGCAAGTTTGGTCAACCCCATGTAAGTTATGGGGCAGTAACATCACATTTTCAAAACGTGTTTTTCAGCCCGAAATAAACGCGTTTTTTCAGACAACTGAATCTCCTTGTAACAGCAAGGCTCAGAAGTGCCCACACACTCAGCCCTTAACCCCAGTGTGCAGAAAGGGTCAAAATGTGTTTTTCAGCAGAAATAAACATGTTTCTGCAAGTTTGGTCAACCCCATGTAAGTTATGGGGCATTAACATCACACTTTTCAAAACGTGTTTTTCAGCCCGAAATAAGCGCGTTTTTTCAGACAACTGAATCTCCTTGTAACAGCAAGGCTCAGAAGAGCCCACACACTCAGCCCTTAACCCCAGTGTACAGAAAGTGTCAAAACGTGTTTTTCAGCAGAAATAAACATGTTTCTGCAAGTTTGGTCAACCCCATGTAAGTTATGGGGCAGTAACATCACACTTTTCAAAACGTGTTTTTCAGCCCGAAATAAGCGCGTTTTTTCAGACAACTGAATCTCCTTGTAACAGCAAGGCTCAGAAGAGCCCACACACTCAGCCCTTAACCCCAGTGTACAGAAAGTGTCAAAACGTGTTTTTCAGCAGAAATAAACATGTTTCTGCAAGTTTGGTCAACCCCATGTAAGTTATGGGGCAGTAACATCACACTTTTCAAAACGTGTTTTTCAGCCCGAAATAAACGCGTTTTTTCAGACAACTGAATCTCCTTGTAACAGCAAGGCTCAGAAGTGCCCACACACTCAGCCCTTAACCCCAGTGTGCAGAAAGTGTCAAAACGTGTTTTTCAGCAGAAATAAACATGTTTCTGCAAGTTTGGTCAACCCCATGTTAGTTATGGGGCAGTAACATCACTCTTTTCAAAACGTGTTTTTCAGCCCGAAATAAGCGCGTTTTTTCAGACAACTGAATCTCCTTGTAACAGCAAGGCTCAGAAGAGCCCACACACTCAGCCCTTAACCCCAGTGTACAGAAAGTGTCAAAACGTGTTTTTCAGCAGAAATAAACATGTTTCTGCAAGTTTGGTCAACCCCATGTAAGTTATGGGGCAGTAACATTACACTTTTCAAAACGTGTTTTTCAGCCCGAAATAAACGCGTTTTTTCAGACAACTGAATCTCCTTGTAACAGCAAGGCTCAGAAGTGCCCACACACTCAGCCCTTAACCCCAGTGTGCAGAAAGGGTCAAAATGTGTTTTTCAGCAGAAATAAACATGTTTCTGCAAGTTTGGTCAACCCCATGTAAGTTATGGGGCATTAACATCACACTTTTCAAAACGTGTTTTTCAGCCCGAAATAAGCGCGTTTTTTCAGACAACTGAATCTCCTTGTAACAGCAAGGCTCAGAAGAGCCCACACACTCAGCCCTTAACCCCAGTGTACAGAAAGTGTCAAAACGTGTTTTTCAGCAGAAATAAACATGTTTCTGCAAGTTTGGTCAACCCCATGTAAGTTATGGGGCAGTAACATCACACTTTTCAAAACGTGTTTTTCAGCCCGAAATAAGCGCGTTTTTTCAGACAACTGAATCTCCTTGTAACAGCAAGGCTCAGAAGAGCCCACACACTCAGCCCTTAACCCCAGTGTACAGAAAGTGTCAAAACGTGTTTTTCAGCAGAAATAAACATGTTTCTGCAAGTTTGGTCAACCCCATGTAAGTTATGGGGCAGTAACATCACACTTTTCAAAACGTGTTTTTCAGCCCGAAATAAACGCGTTTTTTCAGACAACTGAATCTCCTTGTAACAGCAAGGCTCAGAAGAGCCCACACACTCAGCCCTTAACCCCAGTGTACAGAAAGTGTCAAAACGTGTTTTTCAGCAGAAATAAACATGTTTCTGCAAGTTTGGTCAACCCCATGTAAGTTATGGGGCAGTAACATCACACTTTTCAAAACGTGTTTTTCAGCCCGAAAAAAACGCGTTTTTTCAGACAACTGAATCTCCTTGTAACAGCAAGGCTCAGAAGTGCCCACACACTCAGCCCTTAACCCCAGTGTGCAGAAAGTGTCAAAACGTGTTTTTCAGCAGAAATAAACATGTTTCTGCAAGTTTGGTCAACCCCATGTTAGTTATGGGGCAGTAACATCACTCTTTTCAAAACGTGTTTTTCAGCCCGAAATAAGCGCGTTTTTTCAGACAACTGAATCTCCTTGTAACAGCAAGGCTCAGAAGAGCCCACACACTCAGCCCTTAACCCCAGTGTACAGAAAGTGTCAAAACGTGTTTTTCAGCAGAAATAAACATGTTTCTGCAAGTTTGGTCAACCCCATGTAAGTTATGGAGCAGTAACATTACACTTTTCAAAACGTGTTTTTCAGCCCGAAATAAACGCGTTTTTTCAGACAACTGAATCTCCTTGTAACAGCAAGGCTCAGAAGAGCCCACACACTCAGCCCTTAACCCCAGTGTGCAGAAAGTGTCAAAACGTGTTTTTCAGCAGAAATAAACATGTTTCTGCAAGTTTGGTCAACCCCATGTAAGTTATGGGGTAGTAACATCACACTTTTCAAAACGTGTTTTTCAGCCCGAAATAAACGCGTTTTTTCAGACAACTGAATCTCCTTGTAACAGCAAGGCTCAGAAGAGCCCACACACTCAGCCCTTAACCCCAGTGTGCAGAAAGGGTCAAAATATGTTTTTCAGCAGAAATAAACATGTTTCTGCAAGTTTGGTCAACCCCATGTAAGTTATGGGGTAGTAACATCACACTTTTCAAAACGTGTTTTTCAGCCCGAAATAAGCGCGTTTTTTCAGACAACTGAATCTCCTTGTAACAGCAAGGCTCAGAAGAGCCCACACACTCAGCCCTTAACCCCAGTGTGCAGAAAGTGTCAAAACATGTTTTTCAGCAGAAATAAACATGTTTCTGCAAGTTTGGTCAACCCCATGTAAGTTATGGGGTAGTAACATCACACTTTTCAAAACGTGTTTTTCAGCCCGAAATAAACGCGTTTTTTCAGACAACTGAATCTCCTTGTAACAGCAAGGCTCAGAAGAGCCCACACACTCAGCCCTTAACCCCAGTGTACAGAAAGTGTCAAAACGTGTTTTTCAGCAGAAATAAACATGTTTCTGCAAGTTTGGTCAACCCCATGTAAGTTATGGGGTAGTAACATCACACTTTTCAAAACGTGTTTTTCAGCCCGAAATAAACGCGTTTTTTCAGACAACTGAATCTCCTTGTAACAGCAAGGCTCAGAAGTGCCCACACACTCAGCCCTTAACCCCAGTGTGCAGAAAGGGTCAAAATGTGTTTTTCAGCAGAAATAAACATGTTTCTGCAAGTTTGGTCAACCCCATGTAAGTTATGGGGTAGTAACATCACACTTTTCAAAACGTGTTTTTCAGCCCGAAATAAGCGCGTTTTTTCAGACAACTGAATCTCCTTGTAACAGCAAGGCTCAGAAGAGCCCACACACTCAGCCCTTAACCCCAGTGTGCAGAAAGTGTCAAAACATGTTTTTCAGCAGAAATAAACATGTTTCTGCAAGTTTGGTCAACCCCATGTAAGTTATGGGGTAGTAACATCACACTTTTCAAAACGTGTTTTTCAGCCCGAAATAAACGCGTTTTTTCAGACAACTGAATCTCCTTGTAACAGCAAGGCTCAGAAGAGCCCACACACTCAGCCCTTAACCCCAGTGTACAGAAAGTGTCAAAACGTGTTTTTCAGCAGAAATAAACATGTTTCTGCAAGTTTGGTCAACCCCATGTAAGTTATGGGGCAGTAACATTACACTTTTCAAAACGTGTTTTTCAGCCCGAAATAAACGCGTTTTTTCAGACAACTGAATCTCCTTGTAACAGCAAGGCTCAGAAGAGCCCACACACTCAGCCCTTAACCCCAGTGTACAGAAAGTGTCAAAACGTGTTTTTCAGCAGAAATAAACATGTTTCTGCAAGTTTGGTCAACCCCATGTAAGTTATGGGGCAGTAACATCACACTTTTCAAAACGTGTTTTTCAGCCCGAAATAAACGCGTTTTTTCAGACAACTGAATCTCCTTGTAACAGCAAGGCTCAGAAGAGCCCACACACTCAGCCCTTAACCCCAGTGTGCAGAAAGTGTCAAAACGTGTTTTTCAGCAGAAATAAACATGTTTCTGCAAGTTTGGTCAACCCCATGTAAGTTATGGGGTAGTAACATCACACTTTTCAAAACGTGTTTTTCAGCCCGAAATAAACGCGTTTTTTCAGACAACTGAATCTCCTTGTAACAGCAAGGCTCAGAAGTGCCCACACACTCAGCCCTTAACCCCAGTGTGCAGAAAGGGTCAAAATGTGTTTTTCAGCAGAAATAAACATGTTTCTGCAAGTTTGGTCAACCCCATGTAAGTTATGGGGTAGTAACATCACACTTTTCAAAACGTGTTTTTCAGCCCGAAATAAGCGCGTTTTTTCAGACAACTGAATCTCCTTGTAACAGCAAGGCTCAGAAGAGCCCACACACTCAGCCCTTAACCCCAGTGTGCAGAAAGTGTCAAAACGTGTTTTTCAGCAGAAATAAACATGTTTCTGCAAGTTTGGTCAACCCCATGTAAGTTATGGGGCAGTAACATCACATTTTCAAAACGTGTTTTTCAGCCCGAAATAAACGCGTTTTTTCAGACAACTGAATCTCCTTGTAACAGCAAGGCTCAGAAGTGCCCACACACTCAGCCCTTAACCCCAGTGTGCAGAAAGGGTCAAAATGTGTTTTTCAGCAGAAATAAACATGTCTCTGCAAGTTTGGTCAACCCCATGTAAGTTATGGGGCATTAACATCACACTTTTCAAAACGTGTTTTTCAGCCCGAAATAAGCGCGTTTTTTCATACAACTGAATCTCCTTGTAACAGCAAGGCTCAGAAGAGCCCACACACTCAGCCCTTAACCCCAGTGTACAGAAAGTGTCAAAACGTGTTTTTCAGCAGAAATAAACATGTTTCTGCAAGTTTGGTCAACCCCATGTAAGTTATGGGGCAGTAACATTACACTTTTCAAAACGTGTTTTTCAGCCCGAAATAAACGCGTTTTTTCAGACAACTGAATCTCCTTGTAACAGCAAGGCTCAGAAGAGCCCACACACTCAGCCCTTAACCCCAGTGTGCAGAAAGTGTCAAAACGTGTTTTTCAGCAGAAATAAACATGTTTCTGCAAGTTTGGTCAACCCCATGTAAGTTATGGGGTAGTAACATCACACTTTTCAAAACGTGTTTTTCAGCCCGAAATAAACGAGTTTTTTCAGACAACTGAATCTCCTTGTAACAGCAAGGCTCAGAAGTGCCCACACACTCAGCCCTTAACCCCAGTGTGCAGAAAGGGTCAAAATGTGTTTTTCAGCAGAAATAAACATGTTTCTGCAAGTTTGGTCAACCCCATGTAAGTTATGGGGTAGTAACATCACACTTTTCAAAACGTGTTTTTCAGCCCGAAATAAGCGCGTTTTTTCAGACAACTGAATCTCCTTGTAACAGCAAGGCTCAGAAGAGCCCACACACTCAGCCCTTAACCCCAGTGTGCAGAAAGTGTCAAAACATGTTTTTCAGCAGAAATAAACATGTTTCTGCAAGTTTGGTCAACCCCATGTAAGTTATGGGGTAGTAACATCACACTTTTCAAAACGTGTTTTTCAGCCCGAAATAAGCGCGTTTTTTCAGACAACTGAATCTCCTTGTAACAGCAAGGCTCAGAAGAGCCCACACACTCAGCCCTTAACCCCAGTGTACAGAAAGTGTCAAAACGTGTTTTTCAGCAGAAATAAACATGTTTCTGCAAGTTTGGTCAACCCCATGTAAGTTATGGGGCAGTAACATCACTCTTTTCAAAACGTGTTTTTCAGCCCGAAATAAGCGCGTTTTTTCAGACAACTGAATCTCCTTGTAACAGCAAGGCTCAGAAGAGCCCACACACTCAGCCCTTAACCCCAGTGTACAGAAAGTGTCAAAACGTGTTTTTCAGCAGAAATAAACATGTTTCTGCAAGTTTGGTCAACCCCATGTAAGTTATGGGGCAGTAACATTACACTTTTCAAAACGTGTTTTTCAGCCCGAAATAAACGCGTTTTTTCAGACAACTGAATCTCCTTGTAACAGCAAGGCTCAGAAGAGCCCACACACTCAGCCCTTAACCCCAGTGTGCAGAAAGTGTCAAAACGTGTTTTTCAGCAGAAATAAACATGTTTCTGCAAGTTTGGTCAACCCCATGTAAGTTATGGGGTAGTAACATCACACTTTTCAAAACGTGTTTTTCAGCCCGAAATAAACGCGTTTTTTCAGACAACTGAATCTCCTTGTAACAGCAAGGCTCAGAAGTGCCCACACACTCAGCCCTTAACCCCAGTGTGCAGAAAGGGTCAAAATGTGTTTTTCAGCAGAAATAAACATGTTTCTGCAAGTTTGGTCAACCCCATGTAAGTTATGGGGTAGTAACATCACACTTTTCAAAACGTGTTTTTCAGCCCGAAATAAGCGCGTTTTTTCAGACAACTGAATCTCCTTGTAACAGCAAGGCTCAGAAGAGCCCACACACTCAGCCCTTAACCCCAGTGTGCAGAAAGTGTCAAAACATGTTTTTCAGCAGAAATAAACATGTTTCTGCAAGTTTGGTCAACCCCATGTAAGTTATGGGGTAGTAACATCACACTTTTCAAAACGTGTTTTTCAGCCCGAAATAAGCGCGTTTTTTCAGACAACTGAATCTCCTTGTAACAGCAAGGCTCAGAAGAGCCCACACACTCAGCCCTTAACCCCAGTGTACAGAAAGTGTCAAAACGTGTTTTTCAGCAGAAATAAACATGTTTCTGCAAGTTTGGTCAACCCCATGTAAGTTATGGGGCAGTAACATCACTCTTTTCAAAACGTGTTTTTCAGCCCGAAATAAGCGCGTTTTTTCAGACAACTGAATCTCCTTGTAACAGCAAGGCTCAGAAGAGCCCACACACTCAGCCCTTAACCCCAGTGTACAGAAAGTGTCAAAACGTGTTTTTCAGCAGAAATAAACATGTTTCTGCAAGTTTGGTCAACCCCATGTAAGTTATGGGGCAGTAACATTACACTTTTCAAAACGTGTTTTTCAGCCCGAAATAAACGCGTTTTTTCAGACAACTGAATCTCCTTGTAACAGCAAGGCTCAGAAGAGCCCACACACTCAGCCCTTAACCCCAGTGTGCAGAAAGTGTCAAAACGTGTTTTTCAGCAGAAATAAACATGTTTCTGCAAGTTTGGTCAACCCCATGTAAGTTATGGGGTAGTAACATCACACTTTTCAAAACGTGTTTTTCAGCCCGAAATAAACGCGTTTTTTCAGACAACTGAATCTCCTTGTAACAGCAAGGCTCAGAAGTGCCCACACACTCAGCCCTTAACCCCAGTGTGCAGAAAGGGTCAAAATGTGTTTTTCAGCAGAAATAAACATGTTTCTGCAAGTTTGGTCAACCCCATGTAAGTTATGGGGTAGTAACATCACACTTTTCAAAACGTGTTTTTCAGCCCGAAATAAGCGCGTTTTTTCAGACAACTGAATCTCCTTGTAACAGCAAGGCTCAGAAGAGCCCACACACTCAGCCCTTAACCCCAGTGTGCAGAAAGTGTCAAAACGTGTTTTTCAGCAGAAATAAACATGTTTCTGCAAGTTTGGTCAACCCCATGTAAGTTATGGGGTAGTAACATCACACTTTTCAAAACGTGTTTTTCAGCCCGAAATAAACGCGTTTTTTCAGACAACTGAATCTCCTTGTAACAGCAAGGCTCAGAAGTGCCCACACACTCAGCCCTTAACCCCAGTGTGCAGAAAGGGTCAAAATGTGTTTTTCAGCAGAAATAAACATGTTTCTGCAACTTTGGTCAACCCCATGTAAGTTATGGGGCAGTAACATCACATTTTCAAAACGTGTTTTTCAGCCCGAAATAAACGCGTTTTTTCAGACAACTGAATCTCCTTGTAACAGCAAGGCTCAGAAGTGCCCACACACTCAGCCCTTAACCCCAGTGTGCAGAAAGGGTCAAAATGTGTTTTTCAGCAGAAATAAACATGTTTCTGCAAGTTTGGTCAACCCCATGTAAGTTATGGGGCAGTAACATTACACTTTTCAAAACGTGTTTTTCAGCCCGAAATAAACGCGTTTTTTCAGACAACTGAATCTCCTTGTAACAGCAAGGCTCAGAAGAGCCCACACACTCAGCCCTTAACCCCAGTGTGCAGAAAGTGTCAAAACGTGTTTTTCAGCAGAAATAAACATGTTTCTGCAAGTTTGGTCAACCCCATGTAAGTTATGGGGTAGTAACATCACACTTTTCAAAACGTGTTTTTCAGCCCGAAATAAACGCGTTTTTTCAGACAACTGAATCTCCTTGTAACAGCAAGGCTCAGAAGTGCCCACACACTCAGCCCTTAACCCCAGTGTGCAGAAAGGGTCAAAATGTGTTTTTCAGCAGAAATAAACATGTTTCTGCAAGTTTGGTCAACCCCATGTAAGTTATGGGGTAGTAACATCACACTTTTCAAAACGTGTTTTTCAGCCCGAAATAAACGCGTTTTTTCAGACAACTGAATCTCCTTGTAACAGCAAGGCTCAGAAGAGCCCACACACTCAGCCCTTAACCCCAGTGTACAGAAAGTGTCAAAACGTGTTTTTCAGCAGAAATAAACATGTTTCTGCAAGTTTGGTCAACCCCATGTAAGTTATGGGGCAGTAACATTACACTTTTCAAAACGTGTTTTTCAGCCCGAAATAAACGCGTTTTTTCAGACAACTGAATCTCCTTGTAACAGCAAGGCTCAGAAGAGCCCACACACTCAGCCCTTAACCCCAGTGTACAGAAAGTGCCAAAACGTGTTTTTCAGCAGAAATAAACATGTTTCTGCAAGTTTGGTCAACCCCATGTAAGTTATGGGGCAGTAACATCACATTTTCAAAACGTGTTTTTCAGCCCGAAATAAACGCGTTTTTTCAGACAACTGAATCTCCTTGTAACAGCAAGGCTCAGAAGTGCCCACACACTCAGCCCTTAACCCCAGTGTGCAGAAAGGGTCAAAATGTGTTTTTCAGCAGAAATAAACATGTTTCTGCAAGTTTGGTCAACCCCATGTAAGTTATGGGGCATTAACATCACACTTTTCAAAACGTGTTTTTCAGCCCGAAATAAGCGCGTTTTTTCAGACAACTGAATCTCCTTGTAACAGCAAGGCTCAGAAGAGCCCACACACTCAGCCCTTAACCCCAGTGTGCAGAAAGTGTCAAAACGTGTTTTTCAGCAGAAATAAACATGTTTCTGCAAGTTTGGTCAACCCCATGTAAGTTATGGGGTAGTAACATCACACTTTTCAAAACGTGTTTTTCAGCCCGAAATAAACGCGTTTTTTCAGACAACTGAATCTCCTTGTAACAGCAAGGCTCAGAAGTGCCCACACACTCAGCCCTTAACCCCAGTGTGCAGAAAGGGTCAAAATGTGTTTTTCAGCAGAAATAAACATGTTTCTGCAAGTTTGGTCAACCCCATGTAAGTTATGGGGTAGTAACATCACACTTTTCAAAACGTGTTTTTCAGCCCGAAATAAGCGCGTTTTTTCAGACAACTGAATCTCCTTGTAACAGCAAGGCTCAGAAGAGCCCACACACTCAGCCCTTAACCCCAGTGTGCAGAAAGTGTCAAAACATGTTTTTCAGCAGAAATAAACATGTTTCTGCAAGTTTGGTCAACCCCATGTAAGTTATGGGGTAGTAACATCACACTTTTCAAAACGTGTTTTTCAGCCCGAAATAAACGCGTTTTTTCAGACAACTGAATCTCCTTGTAACAGCAAGGCTCAGAAGAGCCCACACACTCAGCCCTTAACCCCAGTGTACAGAAAGTGCCAAAACGTGTTTTTCAGCAGAAATAAACATGTTTCTGCAAGTTTGGTCAACCCCATGTAAGTTATGGGGCAGTAACATCACATTTTCAAAACGTGTTTTTCAGCCCGAAATAAACGCGTTTTTTCAGACAACTGAATCTCCTTGTAACAGCAAGGCTCAGAAGTGCCCACACACTCAGCCCTTAACCCCAGTGTGCAGAAAGGGTCAAAATGTGTTTTTCAGCAGAAATAAACATGTTTCTGCAAGTTTGGTCAACCCCATGTAAGTTATGGGGCATTAACATCACACTTTTCAAAACGTGTTTTTCAGCCCGAAATAAGCGCGTTTTTTCAGACAACTGAATCTCCTTGTAACAGCAAGGCTCAGAAGAGCCCACACACTCAGCCCTTAACCCCAGTGTACAGAAAGTGTCAAAACGTGTTTTTCAGCAGTAATAAACATGTTTCTGCAAGTTTGGTCAACCCCATGTTAGTTATGGGGCAGTAACATCACTCTTTTCAAAACGTGTTTTTCAGCCCGAAATAAGCGCGTTTTTTCAGACAACTGAATCTCCTTGTAACAGCAAGGCTCAGAAGAGCCCACACACTTAGCCCTTAACCCCAGTGTACAGAAAGTGTCAAAACGTGTTTTTCAGCAGAAATAAACATGTTTCTGCAAGTTTGGTCAACCCCATGTAAGTTATGGGGCAGTAACATTACACTTTTCAAAACGTGTTTTTCAGCCCGAAATAAACGCGTTTTTTCAGACAACTGAATCTCCTTGTAACAGCAAGGCTCAGAAGAGCCCACACACTCAGCCCTTAACCCCAGTGTGCAGAAAGTGTCAAAACGTGTTTTTCAGCAGAAATAAACATGTTTCTGCAAGTTTGGTCAACCCCATGTAAGTTATGGGGTAGTAACATCACACTTTTCAAAACGTGTTTTTCAGCCCGAAATAAACGCGTTTTTTCAGACAACTGAATCTCCTTGTAACAGCAAGGCTCAGAAGTGCCCACACACTCAGCCCTTAACCCCAGTGTGCAGAAAGGGTCAAAATGTGTTTTTCAGCAGAAATAAACATGTTTCTGCAAGTTTGGTCAACCCCATGTAAGTTATGGGGTAGTAACATCACACTTTTCAAAACGTGTTTTTCAGCCCGAAATAAGCGCGTTTTTTCAGACAACTGAATCTCCTTGTAACAGCAAGGCTCAGAAGAGCCCACACACTCAGCCCTTAACCCCAGTGTGCAGAAAGTGTCAAAACATGTTTTTCAGCAGAAATAAACATGTTTCTGCAAGTTTGGTCAACCCCATGTAAGTTATGGGGTAGTAACATCACATTTTCAAAACGTGTTTTTCAGCCCGAAATAAACGCGTTTTTTCAGACAACTGAATCTCCTTGTAACAGCAAGGCTCAGAAGTGCCCACACACTCAGCCCTTAACCCCAGTGTGCAGAAAGGGTCAAAATGTGTTTTTCAGCAGAAATAAACATGTTTCTGCAAGTTTGGTCAACCCCATGTAAGTTATGGGGCATTAACATCACACTTTTCAAAACGTGTTTTTCAGCCCGAAATAAGCGCGTTTTTTCAGACAACTGAATCTCCTTGTAACAGCAAGGCTCAGAAGAGCCCACACACTCAGCCCTTAACCCCAGTGTACAGAAAGTGCCAAAACGTGTTTTTCAGCAGAAATAAACATGTTTCTGCAAGTTTGGTCAACCCCATGTAAGTTATGGGGCAGTAACATCACATTTTCAAAACGTGTTTTTCAGCCCGAAATAAACGCGTTTTTTCAGACAACTGAATCTCCTTGTAACAGCAAGGCTCAGAAGTGCCCACACACTCAGCCCTTAACCCCAGTGTGCAGAAAGGGTCAAAATGTGTTTTTCAGCAGAAATAAACATGTTTCTGCAAGTTTGGTCAACCCCATGTAAGTTATGGGGCAGTAACATTACACTTTTCAAAACGTGTTTTTCAGCCCGAAATAAACGCGTTTTTTCAGACAACTGAATCTCCTTGTAACAGCAAGGCTCAGAAGAGCCCACACACTCAGCCCTTAACCCCAGTGTGCAGAAAGTGTCAAAACGTGTTTTTCAGCAGAAATAAACATGTTTCTGCAAGTTTGGTCAACCCCATGTAAGTTATGGGGTAGTAACATCACACTTTTCAAAACGTGTTTTTCAGCCCGAAATAAACGCGTTTTTTCAGACAACTGAATCTCCTTGTAACAGCAAGGCTCAGAAGTGCCCACACACTCAGCCCTTAACCCCAGTGTGCAGAAAGGGTCAAAATGTGTTTTTCAGCAGAAATAAACATGTTTCTGCAAGTTTGGTCAACCCCATGTAAGTTATGGGGTAGTAACATCACACTTTTCAAAACGTGTTTTTCAGCCCGAAATAAGCGCGTTTTTTCAGACAACTGAATCTCCTTGTAACAGCAAGGCTCAGAAGAGCCCACACACTCAGCCCTTAACCCCAGTGTGCAGAAAGTGTCAAAACATGTTTTTCAGCAGAAATAAACATGTTTCTGCAAGTTTGGTCAACCCCATGTAAGTTATGGGGTAGTAACATCACACTTTTCAAAACGTGTTTTTCAGCCCGAAATAAACGCGTTTTTTCAGACAACTGAATCTCCTTGTAACAGCAAGGCTCAGAAGAGCCCACACACTCAGCCCTTAACCCCAGTGTACAGAAAGTGTCAAAACGTGTTTTTCAGCAGAAATAAACATGTTTCTGCAAGTTTGGTCAACCCCATGTAAGTTATGGGGCAGTAACATTACACTTTTCAAAACGTGTTTTTCAGCCCGAAATAAACGCGTTTTTTCAGACAACTGAATCTCCTTGTAACAGCAAGGCTCAGAAGAGCCCACACACTCAGCCCTTAACCCCAGTGTACAGAAAGTGCCAAAACGTGTTTTTCAGCAGAAATAAACATGTTTCTGCAAGTTTGGTCAACCCCATGTAAGTTATGGGGCAGTAACATCACATTTTCAAAACGTGTTTTTCAGCCCGAAATAAACGCGTTTTTTCAGACAACTGAATCTCCTTGTAACAGCAAGGCTCAGAAGTGCCCACACACTCAGCCCTTAACCCCAGTGTGCAGAAAGGGTCAAAATGTGTTTTTCAGCAGAAATAAACATGTTTCTGCAAGTTTGGTCAACCCCATGTAAGTTATGGGGCATTAACATCACACTTTTCAAAACGTGTTTTTCAGCCCGAAATAAGCGCGTTTTTTCAGACAACTGAATCTCCTTGTAACAGCAAGGCTCAGAAGAGCCCACACACTCAGCCCTTAACCCCAGTGTACAGAAAGTGTCAAAACGTGTTTTTCAGCAGAAATAAACATGTTTCTGCAAGTTTGGTCAACCCCATGTTAGTTATGGGGCAGTAACATCACTCTTTTCAAAACATGTTTTTCAGCCCGAAATAAGCGCGTTTTTTCAGACAACTGAATCTCCTTGTAACAGCAAGGCTCAGAAGAGCCCACACACTCAGCCCTTAACCCCAGTGTACAGAAAGTGTCAAAACGTGTTTTTCAGCAGAAATAAACATGTTTCTGCAAGTTTGGTCAACCCCATGTAAGTTATGGGGCAGTAACATTACACTTTTCAAAACGTGTTTTTCAGCCCGAAATAAACGCGTTTTTTCAGACAACTGAATCTCCTTGTAACAGCAAGGCTCAGAAGAGCCCACACACTCAGCCCTTAACCCCAGTGTGCAGAAAGTGTCAAAACGTGTTTTTCAGCAGAAATAAACATGTTTCTGCAAGTTTGGTCAACCCCATGTAAGTTATGGGGTAGTAACATCACACTTTTCAAAACGTGTTTTTCAGCCCGAAATAAACGCGTTTTTTCAGACAACTGAATCTCCTTGTAACAGCAAGGCTCAGAAGTGCCCACACACTCAGCCCTTAACCCCAGTGTGCAGAAAGGGTCAAAATGTGTTTTTCAGCAGAAATAAACATGTTTCTGCAAGTTTGGTCAACCCCATGTAAGTTATGGGGCAGTAACATTACACTTTTCAAAAAGTGTTTTTCAGCCCGAAATAAACGCGTTTTTTCAGACAACTGAATCTCCTTGTAACAGCAAGGCTCAGAAGAGCCCACACACTCAGCCCTTAACCCCAGTGTGCAGAAAGTGTCAAAACGTGTTTTTCAGCAGAAATAAACATGTTTCTGCAAGTTTGGTCAACCCCATGTAAGTTATGGGGTAGTAACATCACACTTTTCAAAACGTGTTTTTCAGCCCGAAATAAACGCGTTTTTTCAGACAACTGAATCTCCTTGTAACAGCAAGGCTCAGAAGTGCCCACACACTCAGCCCTTAACCCCAGTGTGCAGAAAGGGTCAAAATGTGTTTTTCAGCAGAAATAAACATGTTTCTGCAAGTTTGGTCAACCCCATGTAAGTTATGGGGTAGTAACATCACACTTTTCAAAACGTGTTTTTCAGCCCGAAATAAGCGCGTTTTTTCAGACAACTGAATCTCCTTGTAACAGCAAGGCTCAGAAGAGCCCACACACTCAGCCCTTAACCCCAGTGTGCAGAAAGTGTCAAAACATGTTTTTCAGCAGAAATAAACATGTTTCTGCAAGTTTGGTCAACCCCATGTAAGTTATGGGGTAGTAACATCACATTTTTCAAAACGTGTTTTTCAGCCCGAAATAAACGCGTTTTTTTCAGACAACTGAATCTCCTTGTAACAGCAAGGCTCAGAAGAGCCCACACACTCAGCCCTTAACCCCAGTGTACAGAAAGTGTCAAAACGTGTTTTTCAGCAGAAATAAACATGTTTCTGCAAGTTTGGTCAACCCCATGTAAGTTATGGGGCAGTAACATTACACTTTTCAAAACGTGTTTTTCAGCCCGAAATAAACGCGTTTTTTCAGACAACTGAATCTCCTTGTAACAGCAAGGCTCAGAAGAGCCCACACACTCAGCCCTTAACCCCAGTGTACAGAAAGTGCCAAAACGTGTTTTTCAGCAGAAATAAACATGTTTCTGCAAGTTTGGTCAACCCCATGTAAGTTATGGGGCAGTAACATCACATTTTCAAAACGTGTTTTTCAGCCCGAAATAAACGCGTTTTTTCAGACAACTGAATCTCCTTGTAACAGCAAGGCTCAGAAGTGCCCACACACTCAGCCCTTAACCCCAGTGTGCAGAAAGGGTCAAAATGTGTTTTTCAGCAGAAATAAACATGTTTCTGCAAGTTTGGTCAACCCCATGTAAGTTATGGGGCATTAACATCACACTTTTCAAAACGTGTTTTTCAGCCCGAAATAAGCGCGTTTTTTCAGACAACTGAATCTCCTTGTAACAGCAAGGCTCAGAAGAGCCCACACACTCAGCCCTTAACCCCAGTGTACAGAAAGTGTCAAAACGTGTTTTTCAGCAGAAATAAACATGTTTCTGCAAGTTTGGTCAACCCCATGTTAGTTATGGGGCAGTAACATCACTCTTTTCAAAACATGTTTTTCAGCCCGAAATAAGCGCGTTTTTTCAGACAACTGAATCTCCTTGTAACAGCAAGGCTCAGAAGAGCCCACACACTCAGCCCTTAACCCCAGTGTACAGAAAGTGTCAAAACGTGTTTTTCAGCAGAAATAAACATGTTTCTGCAAGTTTGGTCAACCCCATGTAAGTTATGGGGCAGTAACATTACACTTTTCAAAACGTGTTTTTCAGCCCGAAATAAACGCGTTTTTTCAGACAACTGAATCTCCTTGTAACAGCAAGGCTCAGAAGAGCCCACACACTCAGCCCTTAACCCCAGTGTGCAGAAAGTGTCAAAACGTGTTTTTCAGCAGAAATAAACATGTTTCTGCAAGTTTGGTCAACCCCATGTAAGTTATGGGGTAGTAACATCACACTTTTCAAAACGTGTTTTTCAGCCCGAAATAAACGCGTTTTTTCAGACAACTGAATCTCCTTGTAACAGCAAGGCTCAGAAGAGCCCACACACTCAGCCCTTAACCCCAGTGTACAGAAAGTGCCAAAACGTGTTTTTCAGCAGAAATAAACATGTTTCTGCAAGTTTGGTCAACCCCATGTAAGTTATGGGGCAGTAACATCACATTTTCAAAACGTGTTTTTCAGCCCGAAATAAACGCGTTTTTTCAGACAACTGAATCTCCTTGTAACAGCAAGGCTCAGAAGTGCCCACACACTCAGCCCTTAACCCCAGTGTGCAGAAAGGGTCAAAATGTGTTTTTCAGCAGAAATAAACATGTTTCTGCAAGTTTGGTCAACCCCATGTAAGTTATGGGGCATTAACATCACACTTTTCAAAACGTGTTTTTCAGCCCGAAATAAGCGCGTTTTTTCAGCCAACTGAATCTCCTTGTAACAGCAAGGCTCAGAAGAGCCCACACACTGAGCCCTTAACCCCAGTGTACAGAAAGTGTCAAAACGTGTTTTTCAGCAGAAATAAACATGTTTCTGCAAGTTTGGTCAACCCCATGTTAGTTATGGGGCAGTAACATCACTCTTTTCAAAACATGTTTTTCAGCCCGAAATAAGCGCGTTTTTTCAGACAACTGAATCTCCTTGTAACAGCAAGGCTCAGAAGAGCCCACACACTCAGCCCTTAACCCCAGTGTACAGAAAGTGTCAAAACGTGTTTTTCAGCAGAAATAAACATGTTTCTGCAAGTTTGGTCAACCCCATGTAAGTTATGGGGCAGTAACATTACACTTTTCAAAACGTGTTTTTCAGCCCGAAATAAACGCGTTTTTTCAGACAACTGAATCTCCTTGTAACAGCAAGGCTCAGAAGAGCCCACACACTCAGCCCTTAACCCCAGTGTGCAGAAAGTGTCAAAACGTGTTTTTCAGCAGAAATAAACATGTTTCTGCAAGTTTGGTCAACCCCATGTAAGTTATGGGGTAGTAACATCACACTTTTCAAAACGTGTTTTTCAGCCCGAAATAAACGCGTTTTTTCAGACAACTGAATCTCCTTGTAACAGCAAGGCTCAGAAGTGCCCACACACTCAGCCCTTAACCCCAGTGTGCAGAAAGGGTCAAAATGTGTTTTTCAGCAGAAATAAACATGTTTCTGCAAGTTTGGTCAACCCCATGTAAGTTATGGGGTAGTAACATCACACTTTTCAAAACGTGTTTTTCAGCCCGAAATAAGCGCGTTTTTTTAGACAACTGAATCTCCTTGTAACAGCAAGGCTCAGAAGAGCCCACACACTCAGCCCTTAACCCCAGTGTGCAGAAAGTGTCAAAACATGTTTTTCAGCAGAAATAAACATGTTTCTGCAAGTTTGGTCAACCCCATGTAAGTTATGGGGTAGTAACATCACACTTTTCAAAACGTGTTTTTCAGCCCGAAATAAACGCGTTTTTTCAGACAACTGAATCTCCTTGTAACAGCAAGGCTCAGAAGAGCCCACACACTCAGCCCTTAACCCCAGTGTACAGAAAGTGTCAAAACGTGTTTTTCAGCAGAAATAAACATGTTTCTGCAAGTTTGGTCAACCCCATGTAAGTTATGGGGCAGTAACATTACACTTTTCAAAACGTGTTTTTCAGCCCGAAATAAACGCGTTTTTTCAGACAACTGAATCTCCTTGTAACAGCAAGGCTCAGAAGAGCCCACACACTCAGCCCTTAACCCCAGTGTACAGAAAGTGCCAAAACGTGTTTTTCAGCAGAAATAAACATGTTTCTGCAAGTTTGGTCAACCCCATGTAAGTTATGGGGCAGTAACATCACATTTTCAAAACGTGTTTTTCAGCCCGAAATAAACGCGTTTTTTCAGACAACTGAATCTCCTTGTAACAGCAAGGCTCAGAAGTGCCCACACACTCAGCCCTTAACCCCAGTGTGCAGAAAGGGTCAAAATGTGTTTTTCAGCAGAAATAAACATGTTTCTGCAAGTTTGGTCAACCCCATGTAAGTTATGGGGCATTAACATCACACTTTTCAAAACGTGTTTTTCAGCCCGAAATAAGCGCGTTTTTTCAGACAACTGAATCTCCTTGTAACAGCAAGGCTCAGAAGAGCCCACACACTCAGCCCTTAACCCCAGTGTACAGAAAGTGTCAAAACGTGTTTTTCAGCAGAAATAAACATGTTTCTGCAAGTTTGGTCAACCCCATGTAAGTTATGGGGTAGTAACATCACACTTTTCAAAACGTGTTTTTCAGCCCGAAATAAACGCGTTTTTTCAGACAACTGAATCTCCTTGTAACAGCAAGGCTCAGAAGAGCCCACACACTCAGCCCTTAACCCCAGTGTACAGAAAGTGTCAAAACGTGTTTTTCAGCAGAAATAAACATGTTTCTGCAAGTTTGGTCAACCCCATGTAAGTTATGGGGTAGTAACATCACACTTTTCAAAACGTGTTTTTCAGCCCGAAATAAGCGCGTTTTTTCAGACAACTGAATCTCCTTGTAACAGCAAGGCTCAGAAGAGCCCACACACTCAGCCCTTAACCCCAGTGTGCAGAAAGTGTCAAAACGTGTTTTTCAGCAGAAATAAACATGTTTCTGCAAGTTTGGTCAACCCCATGTAAGTTATGGGGCAGTAACATCACACTTTCAAAACGTGTTTTTCAGCCCGAAATAAACGCGTTTTTTCAGACAACTGAATCTCCTTGTAACAGCAAGGCTCAGAAGTGCCCACACACTCAGCCCTTAACCCCAGTGTGCAGAAAGTGTCAAAACGTGTTTTTCAGCAGAAATAAACATGTTTCTGCAAGTTTGGTCAACCCCATGTTAGTTATGGGGCAGTAACATCACTCTTTTCAAAACGTGTTTTTCAGCCCGAAATAAGCGCGTTTTTTCAGACAACTGAATCTCCTTGTAACAGCAAGGCTCAGAAGAGCCCACACACTCAGCCCTTAACCCCAGTGTACCCAAAGTGTCAAAACGTGTTTTTCAGCAGAAATAAACATGTTTCTGCAAGTTTGGTCAACCCCATGTAAGTTATGGGGCAGTAACATTACACTTTTCAAAACGTGTTTTTCAGCGCGAAATAAACGCGTTTTTTCAGACAACTGAATCTCCTTGTAACAGCAAGGCTCAGAAGAGCCCACACACTCAGCCCTTAACCCCAGTGTGCAGAAAGTGTCAAAACGTGTTTTTCAGCAGAAATAAACATGTTTCTGCAAGTTTGGTCAACCCCATGTAAGTTATGGGGTAGTAACATCACACTTTTCAAAACGTGTTTTTCAGCCCGAAATAAACGCGTTTTTTCAGACAACTGAATCTCCTTGTAACAGCAAGGCTCAGAAGAGCCCACACACTCAGCCCTTAACCCCAGTGTACAGAAAGTGCCAAAACGTGTTTTTCAGCAGAAATAAACATGTTTCTGCAAGTTTGGTCAACCCCATGTAAGTTATGGGGCAGTAACATCACATTTTCAAAACGTGTTTTTCAGCCCGAAATAAACGCGTTTTTTCAGACAACTGAATCTCCTTGTAACAGCAAGGCTCAGAAGTGCCCACACACTCAGCCCTTAACCCCAGTGTGCAGAAAGGGTCAAAATGTGTTTTTCAGCAGAAATAAACATGTTTCTGCAAGTTTGGTCAACCCCATGTAAGTTATGGGGCATTAACATCACACTTTTCAAAACGTGTTTTTCAGCCCGAAATAAGCGCGTTTTTTCAGACAACTGAATCTCCTTGTAACAGCAAGGCTCAGAAGAGCCCACACACTCAGCCCTTAACCCCAGTGTACAGAAAGTGTCAAAACGTGTTTTTCAGCAGAAATAAACATGTTTCTGCAAGTTTGGTCAACCCCATGTTAGTTATGGGGCAGTAACATCACTCTTTTCAAAACATGTTTTTCAGCCCGAAATAAGCGCGTTTTTTCAGACAACTGAATCTCCTTGTAACAGCAAGGCTCAGAAGAGCCCACACACTCAGCCCTTAACCCCAGTGTACAGAAAGTGTCAAAACGTGTTTTTCAGCAGAAATAAACATGTTTCTGCAAGTTTGGTCAACCCCATGTAAGTTATGGGGCAGTAACATTACACTTTTCAAAACGTGTTTTTCAGCCCGAAATAAACGCGTTTTTTCAGACAACTGAATCTCCTTGTAACAGCAAGGCTCAGAAGAGCCCACACACTCAGCCCTTAACCCCAGTGTGCAGAAAGTGTCAAAACGTGTTTTTCAGCAGAAATAAACATGTTTCTGCAAGTTTGGTCAACCCCATGTAAGTTATGGGGTAGTAACATCACACTTTTCAAAACGTGTTTTTCAGCCCGAAATAAACGCGTTTTTTCAGACAACTGAATCTCCTTGTAACAGCAAGGCTCAGAAGTGCCCACACACTCAGCCCTTAACCCCAGTGTGCAGAAAGGGTCAAAATGTGTTTTTCAGCAGAAATAAACATGTTTCTGCAAGTTTGGTCAACCCCATGTAAGTTATGGGGTAGTAACATCACACTTTTCAAAACGTGTTTTTCAGCCCGAAATAAGCGCGTTTTTTCAGACAACTGAATCTCCTTGTAACAGCAAGGCTCAGAAGAGCCCACACACTCAGCCCTTAACCCCAGTGTGCAGAAAGTGTCAAAACATGTTTTTCAGCAGAAATAAACATGTTTCTGCAAGTTTGGTCAACCCCATGTAAGTTATGGGGTAGTAACATCACACTTTTCAAAACGTGTTTTTCAGCCCGAAATAAACGCGTTTTTTCAGACAACTGAATCTCCTTGTAACAGCAAGGCTCAGAAGAGCCCACACACTCAGCCCTTAACCCCAGTGTACAGAAAGTGTCAAAACGTGTTTTTCAGCAGAAATAAACATGTTTCTGCAAGTTTGGTCAACCCCATGTAAGTTATGGGGCAGTAACATTACACTTTTCAAAACGTGTTTTTCAGCCCGAAATAAACGCGTTTTTTCAGACAACTGAATCTCCTTGTAACAGCAAGGCTCAGAAGAGCCCACACACTCAGCCCTTAACCCCAGTGTACAGAAAGTGCCAAAACGTGTTTTTCAGCAGAAATAAACATGTTTCTGCAAGTTTGGTCAACCCCATGTAAGTTATGGGGCAGTAACATCACATTTTCAAAACGTGTTTTTCAGCCCGAAATAAACGCGTTTTTTCAGACAACTGAATCTCCTTGTAACAGCAAGGCTCAGAAGTGCCCACACACTCAGCCCTTAACCCCAGTGTGCAGAAAGGGTCAAAATGTGTTTTTCAGCAGAAATAAACATGTTTCTGCAAGTTTGGTCAACCCCATGTAAGTTATGGGGCATTAACATCACACTTTTCAAAACGTGTTTTTCAGCCCGAAATAAGCGCGTTTTTTCAGACAACTGAATCTCCTTGTAACAGCAAGGCTCAGAAGAGCCCACACACTCAGCCCTTAACCCCAGTGTACAGAAAGTGTCAAAACGTGTTTTTCAGCAGAAATAAACATGTTTCTGCAAGTTTGGTCAACCCCATGTTAGTTATGGGGCAGTAACATCACTCTTTTCAAAACATGTTTTTCAGCCCGAAATAAGCGCGTTTTTTCAGACAACTGAATCTCCTTGTAACAGCAAGGCTCAGAAGAGCCCACACACTCAGCCCTTAACCCCAGTGTACAGAAAGTGTCAAAACGTGTTTTTCAGCAGAAATAAACATGTTTCTGCAAGTTTGGTCAACCCCATGTAAGTTATGGGGCAGTAACATTACACTTTTCAAAACGTGTTTTTCAGCCCGAAATAAACGCGTTTTTTCAGACAACTGAATCTCCTTGTAACAGCAAGGCTCAGAAGAGCCCACACACTCAGCCCTTAACCCCAGTGTGCAGAAAGTGTCAAAACGTGTTTTTCAGCAGAAATAAACATGTTTCTGCAAGTTTGGTCAACCCCATGTAAGTTATGGGGTAGTAACATCACACTTTTCAAAACGTGTTTTTCAGCCCGAAATAAACGCGTTTTTTCAGACAACTGAATCTCCTTGTAACAGCAAGGCTCAGAAGTGCCCACACACTCAGCCCTTAACCCCAGTGTGCAGAAAGGGTCAAAATGTGTTTTTCAGCAGAAATAAACATGTTTCTGCAAGTTTGGTCAACCCCATGTAAGTTATGGGGTAGTAACATCACACTTTTCAAAACGTGTTTTTCAGCCCGAAATAAGCGCGTTTTTTTAGACAACTGAATCTCCTTGTAACAGCAAGGCTCAGAAGAGCCCACACACTCAGCCCTTAACCCCAGTGTGCAGAAAGTGTCAAAACATGTTTTTCAGCAGAAATAAACATGTTTCTGCAAGTTTGGTCAACCCCATGTAAGTTATGGGGTAGTAACATCACACTTTTCAAAACGTGTTTTTCAGCCCGAAATAAACGCGTTTTTTCAGACAACTGAATCTCCTTGTAACAGCAAGGCTCAGAAGAGCCCACACACTCAGCCCTTAACCCCAGTGTACAGAAAGTGTCAAAACGTGTTTTTCAGCAGAAATAAACATGTTTCTGCAAGTTTGGTCAACCCCATGTAAGTTATGGGGCAGTAACATTACACTTTTCAAAACGTGTTTTTCAGCCCGAAATAAACGCGTTTTTTCAGACAACTGAATCTCCTTGTAACAGCAAGGCTCAGAAGAGCCCACACACTCAGCCCTTAACCCCAGTGTACAGAAAGTGCCAAAACGTGTTTTTCAGCAGAAATAAACATGTTTCTGCAAGTTTGGTCAACCCCATGTAAGTTATGGGGCAGTAACATCACATTTTCAAAACGTGTTTTTCAGCCCGAAATAAACGCGTTTTTTCAGACAACTGAATCTCCTTGTAACAGCAAGGCTCAGAAGTGCCCACACACTCAGCCCTTAACCCCAGTGTGCAGAAAGGGTCAAAATGTGTTTTTCAGCAGAAATAAACATGTTTCTGCAAGTTTGGTCAACCCCATGTAAGTTATGGGGCATTAACATCACACTTTTCAAAACGTGTTTTTCAGCCCGAAATAAGCGCGTTTTTTCAGACAACTGAATCTCCTTGTAACAGCAAGGCTCAGAAGAGCCCACACACTCAGCCCTTAACCCCAGTGTACAGAAAGTGTCAAAACGTGTTTTTCAGCAGAAATAAACATGTTTCTGCAAGTTTGGTCAACCCCATGTAAGTTATGGGGTAGTAACATCACACTTTTCAAAACGTGTTTTTCAGCCCGAAATAAACGCGTTTTTTCAGACAACTGAATCTCCTTGTAACAGCAAGGCTCAGAAGAGCCCACACACTCAGCCCTTAACCCCAGTGTACAGAAAGTGTCAAAACGTGTTTTTCAGCAGAAATAAACATGTTTCTGCAAGTTTGGTCAACCCCATGTAAGTTATGGGGTAGTAACATCACACTTTTCAAAACGTGTTTTTCAGCCCGAAATAAGCGCGTTTTTTCAGACAACTGAATCTCCTTGTAACAGCAAGGCTCAGAAGAGCCCACACACTCAGCCCTTAACCCCAGTGTGCAGAAAGTGTCAAAACGTGTTTTTCAGCAGAAATAAACATGTTTCTGCAAGTTTGGTCAACCCCATGTAAGTTATGGGGCAGTAACATCACACTTTCAAAACGTGTTTTTCAGCCCGAAATAAACGCGTTTTTTCAGACAACTGAATCTCCTTGTAACAGCAAGGCTCAGAAGTGCCCACACACTCAGCCCTTAACCCCAGTGTGCAGAAAGTGTCAAAACGTGTTTTTCAGCAGAAATAAACATGTTTCTGCAAGTTTGGTCAACCCCATGTTAGTTATGGGGCAGTAACATCACTCTTTTCAAAACGTGTTTTTCAGCCCGAAATAAGCGCGTTTTTTCAGACAACTGAATCTCCTTGTAACAGCAAGGCTCAGAAGAGCCCACACACTCAGCCCTTAACCCCAGTGTACAGAAAGTGTCAAAACGTGTTTTTCAGCAGAAATAAACATGTTTCTGCAAGTTTGGTCAACCCCATGTAAGTTATGGGGCAGTAACATTACACTTTTCAAAACGTGTTTTTCAGCGCGAAATAAACGCGTTTTTTCAGACAACTGAATCTCCTTGTAACAGCAAGGCTCAGAAGAGCCCACACACTCAGCCCTTAACCCCAGTGTGCAGAAAGTGTCAAAACGTGTTTTTCAGCAGAAATAAACATGTTTCTGCAAGTTTGGTCAACCCCATGTAAGTTATGGGGTAGTAACATCACACTTTTCAAAACGTGTTTTTCAGCCCGAAATAAACGCGTTTTTTCAGACAACTGAATCTCCTTGTAACAGCAAGGCTCAGAAGAGCCCACACACTCAGCCCTTAACCCCAGTGTACAGAAAGTGCCAAAACGTGTTTTTCAGCAGAAATAAACATGTTTCTGCAAGTTTGGTCAACCCCATGTAAGTTATGGGGCAGTAACATCACATTTTCAAAACGTGTTTTTCAGCCCGAAATAAACGCGTTTTTTCAGACAACTGAATCTCCTTGTAACAGCAAGGCTCAGAAGTGCCCACACACTCAGCCCTTAACCCCAGTGTGCAGAAAGGGTCAAAATGTGTTTTTCAGCAGAAATAAACATGTTTCTGCAAGTTTGGTCAACCCCATGTAAGTTATGGGGCATTAACATCACACTTTTCAAAACGTGTTTTTCAGCCCGAAATAAGCGCGTTTTTTCAGACAACTGAATCTCCTTGTAACAGCAAGGCTCAGAAGAGCCCACACACTCAGCCCTTAACCCCAGTGTACAGAAAGTGTCAAAACGTGTTTTTCAGCAGAAATAAACATGTTTCTGCAAGTTTGGTCAACCCCATGTTAGTTATGGGGCAGTAACATCACACTTTTCAAAACGTGTTTTTCAGCCCGAAATAAGCGCGTTTTTTCAGACAACTGAATCTCCTTGTAACAGCAAGGCTCAGAAGAGCCCACACACTCAGCCCTTAACCCCAGTGTACAGAAAGTGTCAAAACGTGTTTTTCAGCAGAAATAAACATGTTTCTGCAAGTTTGGTCAACCCCATGTAAGTTATGGGGCAGTAACATCACACTTTTCAAAACGTGTTTTTCAGCCCGAAATAAACGCGTTTTTTCAGACAACTGAATCTCCTTGTAACAGCAAGGCTCAGAAGAGCCCACACACTCAGCCCTTAACCCCAGTGTGCAGAAAGTGTCAAAACGTGTTTTTCAGCAGAAATAAACATGTTTCTGCAAGTTTGGTCAACCCCATGTAAGTTATGGGGTAGTAACATCACACTTTTCAAAACGTGTTTTTCAGCCCGAAATAAACGCGTTTTTTCAGACAACTGAATCTCCTTGTAACAGCAAGGCTCAGAAGTGCCCACACACTCAGCCCTTAACCCCAGTGTGCAGAAAGGGTCAAAATGTGTTTTTCAGCAGAAATAAACATGTTTCTGCAAGTTTGGTCAACCCCATGTAAGTTATGGGGTAGTAACATCACACTTTTCAAAACGTGTTTTTCAGCCCGAAATAAGCGCGTTTTTTCAGACAACTGAATCTCCTTGTAACAGCAAGGCTCAGAAGAGCCCACACACTCAGCCCTTAACCCCAGTGTGCAGAAAGTGTCAAAACGTGTTTTTCAGCAGAAATAAACATGTTTCTGCAAGTTTGGTCAACCCCATGTAAGTTATGGGGTAGTAACATCACACTTTTCAAAACGTGTTTTTCAGCCCGAAATAAACGCGTTTTTTCAGACAACTGAATCTCCTTGTAACAGCAAGGCTCAGAAGAGCCCACACACTCAGCCCTTAACCCCAGTGTACAGAAAGTGTCAAAACGTGTTTTTCAGCAGAAATAAACATGTTTCTGCAAGTTTGGTCAACCCCATGTAAGTTATGGGGCAGTAACATTACAATTTTCAAAACGTGTTTTTCAGCCCGAAATAAACGCGTTTTTTCAGACAACTGAATCTCCTTGTAACAGCAAGGCTCAGAAGAGCCCACACACTCAGCCCTTAACCCCAGTGTACAGAAAGTGCCAAAACGTGTTTTTCAGCAGAAATAAACATGTTTCTGCAAGTTTGGTCAACCCCATGTAAGTTATGGGGCAGTAACATCACATTTTCAAAACGTGTTTTTCAGCCCGAAATAAACGCGTTTTTTCAGACAACTGAATCTCCTTGTAACAGCAAGGCTCAGAAGTGCCCACACACTCAGCCCTTAACCCCAGTGTGCAGAAAGGGTCAAAATGTGTTTTTCAGCAGAAATAAACATGTTTCTGCAAGTTTGGTCAACCCCATGTAAGTTATGGGGCATTAACATCACACTTTTCAAAACGTGTTTTTCAGCCCGAAATAAGCGCGTGTTTTCAGACAACTGAATCTCCTTGTAACAGCAAGGCTCAGAAGAGCCCACACACTCAGCCCTTAACCCCAGTGTGCAGAAAGGGTCAAAATGTGTTTTTCAGCAGAAATAAACATGTTTCTGCAAGTTTGGTCAACCCCATGTAAGTTATGGGGCATTAACATCACACTTTTCAAAATGTGTTTTTCAGCCCGAAATAAGCGCGTTTTTTCAGACAACTGAATCTCCTTGTAACAGCAAGGCTCAGAAGAGCCCACACACTCAGCCCTTAACCCCAGTGTACAGAAAGTGTCAAAACGTGTTTTTCAGCAGAAATAAACATGTTTCTGCAAGTTTGGTCAACCCCATGTAAGTTATGGGGCAGTAACATCACACTTTTCAAAACGTGTTTTTCAGCCCGAAATAAACGCGTTTTTTCAGACAACTGAATCTCCTTGTAACAGCAAGGCTCAGAAGAGCCCACACACTCAGCCCTTAACCCCAGTGTACAGAAAGTGTCAAAACGTGTTTTTCAGCAGAAATAAACATGTTTCTGCAAGTTTGGTCAACCCCATGTAAGTTATGGGGCAGTAACATCACACTTTTCAAAACGTGTTTTTCAGCCCGAAATAAACGCGTTTTTTCAGACAACTGAATCTCCTTGTAACAGCAAGGCTCAGAAGTGCCCACACACTCAGCCCTTAACCCCAGTGTGCAGAAAGTGTCAAAACGTGTTTTTCAGCAGAAATAAACATGTTTCTGCAAGTTTGGTCAACCCCATGTTAGTTATGGGGCAGTAACATCACTCTTTTCAAAACGTGTTTTTCAGCCCGAAATAAACGCGTTTTTTCAGACAACTGAATCTCCTTGTAACAGCAAGGCTCAGAAGAGCCCACACACTCAGCCCTTAACCCCAGTGTACAGAAAGTGTCAAAACGTGTTTTTCAGCAGAAATAAACATGTTTCTGCAAGTTTGGTCAACCCCATGTAAGTTATGGGGCAGTAACATTACACTTTTCAAAACGTGTTTTTCAGCCCGAAATAAACGCGTTTTTTCAGACAACTGAATCTCCTTGTAACAGCAAGGCTCAGAAGAGCCCACACACTCAGCCCTTAACCCCAGTGTGCAGAAAGTGTCAAAACGTGCTTTTCAGCAGAAATAAACATGTTTCTGCAAGTTTGGTCAACCCCATGTAAGTTATGGGGTAGTAACATCACACTTTTCAAAACGTGTTTTTCAGCCCGAAATAAACGCGTTTTTTCAGACAACTGAATCCCCTTGTAACAGCAAGGCTCAGAAGTGCCCACACACTCAGCCCTTAACCGCAGTGTGCAGAAAGGGTCAAAATGTGTTTTTCAGCAGAAATAAACATGTTTCTGCAAGTTTGGTCAACCCCATGTAAGTTATGGGGTAGTAACATCACACTTTTCAAAACGTGTTTTTCAGCCCGAAATAAGCGCGTTTTTTCAGACAACTGAATCTCCTTGTAACAGCAAGGCTCAGAAGAGCCCACACACTCAGCCCTTAACCCCAGTGTGCAGAAAGTGTCAAAACGTGTTTTTCAGCAGAAATAAACATGTTTCTGCAAGTTTGGTCAACCCCATGTAAGTTATGGGGCAGTAACAAAACACTTTTCAAAACGTGTTTTTCAGCCCGAAATAAACGCGTTTTTTCAGACAACTGAATCTCCTTGTAACAGCAAGGCTCAGAAGAGCCCACACACTCAGCCCTTAACCCCAGTGTACAGAAAGTGTCAAAACGTGTTTTTCAGCAGAAATAAACGTTTCTGCAAGTTTGGTCAACCCCATGTAAGTTATGGGGCAGTAACATCACACTTTTCAAAACGTGTTTTTCAGCCCGAAATAAACGCGTTTTTTCAGACAACTGAATCTCCTTGTAACAGCAAGGCTCAGAAGTGCCCACACACTCAGCCCTTAACCCCAGTGTGCAGAAAGTGTCAAAACGTGTTTTTCAGCAGAAATAAACATGTTTCTGCAAGTTTGGTCAACCCCATGTAAGTTATGGGGCAGTAACATTACAATTTTCAAAACGTGTTTTTCAGCCCGAAATAAACGCGTTTTTTCAGACAACTGAATCTCCTTGTAACAGCAAGGCTCAGAAGAGCCCACACACTCAGCCCTTAACCCCAGTGTACAGAAAGTGCCAAAACGTGTTTTTCAGCAGAAATAAACATGTTTCTGCAAGTTTGGTCAACCCCATGTAAGTTATGGGGCAGTAACATCACATTTTCAAAACGTGTTTTTCAGCCCGAAATAAACGCGTTTTTTCAGACAACTGAATCTCCTTGTAACAGCAAGGCTCAGAAGTGCCCACACACTCAGCCCTTAACCCCAGTGTACAGAAAGTGCCAAAACGTGTTTTTCAGCAGAAATAAACATGTTTCTGCAAGTTTGGTCAACCCCATGTAAGTTATGGGGCAGTAAAATCACATTTTCAAAACGTGTTTTTCAGCCCGAAATAAGCGCGTTTTTTCAGACAACTGAATCTCCTTGTAACAGCAAGGCTCAGAAGAGCCCACACACTCAGCCCTTAACCCCAGTGTACAGAAAGTGTCAAAACGTGTTTTTCAGCAGAAATAAACATGTTTCTGCAAGTTTGGTCAACCCCATGTAAGTTATGGGGCAGTAACATCACACTTTTCAAAACGTGTTTTTCAGCCCGAAATAAGCGCGTTTTTTCAGACAACTGAATCTCCTTGTAACAGCAAGGCTCAGAAGAGCCCACACACTCAGCCCTTAACCCCAGTGTACAGAAAGTGTCAAAACGTGTTTTTCAGCAGAAATAAACATGTTTCTGCAAGTTTGGTCAACCCCATGTAAGTTATGGGGCAGTAACATCACACTTTTCAAAACGTGTTTTTCAGCCCGAAATAAACGCGTTTTTTCAGACAACTGAATCTCCTTGTAACAGCAAGGCTCAGAAGTGCCCACAAACTCAGCCCTTAACCCCAGTGTGCAGAAAGGGTCAAAATGTGTTTTTCAGCAGAAATAAACATGTTTCTGCAAGTTTGGTCAACCCCATGTAAGTTATGGGGCATTAACATCACACTTTTCAAAACGTGTTTTTCAGCCCGAAATAAGCGCGTTTTTTCAGACAACTGAATCTCCTTGTAACAGCAAGGCTCAGAAGAGCCCACACACTCAGCCCTTAACCCCAGTGTACAGAAAGTGTCAAAACGTGTTTTTCAGCAGAAATAAACATGTTTCTGCAAGTTTGGTCAACCCCATGTAAGTTATGGGGCAGTAACATCACACTTTTCAAAACGTGTTTTTCAGCCCGAAATAAACGCGTTTTTTCAGACAACTGAATCTCCTTGTAACAGCAAGGCTCAGAAGAGCCCACACACTCAGCCCTTAACCCCAGTGTGCAGAAAGTGTCAAAACGTGTTTTTCAGCAGAAATAAACATGTTTCTGCAAGTTTGGTCAACCCCATGTAAGTTATGGGGCAGTAACATTACACTTTTCAAAACGTGTTTTTCAGCCCGAAATAAACGCGTTTTTTCAGACAACTGAATCTCCTTGTAACAGCAAGGCTCAGAAGAGCCCACACACTCAACCCTTAACCCCAGTGTACAGAAAGTGCCAAAACGTGTTTTTCAGCAGAAATAAACATGTTTCTGCAAGTTTGGTCAACCCCATGTAAGTTATGGGGCAGTAACATCACATTTTCAAAACGTGTTTTTCAGCCCGAAATAAACGCGTTTTTTCAGACAACTGAATCTCCTTGTAACAGCAAGGCTCAGAAGTGCCCACACACTCAGCCCTTAACCCCAGTGTGCAGAAAGGGTCAAAATGTGTTTTTCAGCAGAAATAAACATGTTTCTGCAAGTTTGGTCAACCCCATGTAAGTTATGGGGCATTAACATCACACTTTTCAAAACGTGTTTTTCAGCCCGAAATAAGCGCGTTTTTTCAGACAACTGAATCTCCTTGTAACAGCAAGGCTCAGAAGAGCCCACACACTCAGCCCTTAACCCCAGTGTGCAGAAAGGGTCAAAATGTGTTTTTCAGCAGAAATAAACATGTTTCTGCAAGTTTGGTCAACCCCATGTAAGTTATGGGGCATTAACATCACACTTTTCAAAACGTGTTTTTCAGCCCGAAATAAGCGCGTTTTTTCAGACAACTGAATCTCCTTGTAACAGCAAGGCTCAGAAGAGCCCACACACTCAGCCCTTAACCCCAGTGTACAGAAAGTGTCAAAACGTGTTTTTCAGCAGAAATAAACATGTTTCTGCAAGTTTGGTCAACCCCATGTAAGTTATGGGGCAGTAACATCACACTTTTCAAAACGTGTTTTTCAGCCCGAAATAAACGCGTTTTTTCAGACAACTGAATCTCCTTGTAACAGCAAGGCTCAGAAGAGCCCACAAACTCAGCCCTTAACCCCAGTGTGCAGAAAGGGTCAAAATGTGTTTTTCAGCAGAAATAAACATGTTTCTGCAAGTTTGGTCAACCCCATGTAAGTTATGGGGCAGTAACATCACACTTTTCAAAACGTGTTTTTCAGCCCGAAATAAACGCGTTTTTTCAGACAACTGAATCTCCTTGTAACAGCAAGGCTCAGAAGAGCCCACACACTCAGCCCTTAACCCCAGTGTGCAGAAAGTGTCAAAACGTGTTTTTCAGCAGAAATAAACATGTTTCTGCAAGTTTGGTCAACCCCATGTAAGTTATGGGGTAGTAACATCACACTTTTCAAAACGTGTTTTTCAGCCCGAAATAAACGCGTTTTTTCAGACAACTGAATCTCCTTGTAACAGCAAGGCTCAGAAGTGCCCACACACTCAGCCCTTAACCCCAGTGTGCAGAAAGGGTCAAAATGTGTTTTTCAGCAGAAATAAACATGTTTCTGCAAGTTTGGTCAACCCCATGTAAGTTATGGGGTAGTAACATCACACTTTTCAAAACGTGTTTTTCAGCCCGAAATAAGCGCGTTTTTTCAGACAACTGAATCTCCTTGTAACAGCAAGGCTCAGAAGAGCCCACACACTCAGCCCTTAACCCCAGTGTGCAGAAAGTGTCAAAACGTGTTTTTCAGCAGAAATAAACATGTTTCTGCAAGTTTGGTCAACCCCATGTAAGTTATGGGGTAGTAACATCACACTTTTCAAAACGTGTTTTTCAGCCCGAAATAAACGCGTTTTTTCAGACAACTGAATCTCCTTGTAACAGCAAGGCTCAGAAGAGCCCACACACTCAGCCCTTAACCCCAGTGTACAGAAAGTGTCAAAACGTGTTTTTCAGCAGAAATAAACATGTTTCTGCAAGTTTGGTCAACCCCATGTAAGTTATGGGGCAGTAACATTACAATTTTCAAAACGTGTTTTTCAGCCCGAAATAAACGCGTTTTTTCAGACAACTGAATCTCCTTGTAACAGCAAGGCTCAGAAGAGCCCACACACTCAGCCCTTAACCCCAGTGTACAGAAAGTGCCAAAACGTGTTTTTCAGCAGAAATAAACATGTTTCTGCAAGTTTGGTCAACCCCATGTAAGTTATGGGGCAGTAACATCACATTTTCAAAACGTGTTTTTCAGCCCGAAATAAACGCGTTTTTTCAGACAACTGAATCTCCTTGTAACAGCAAGGCTCAGAAGTGCCCACACACTCAGCCCTTAACCCCAGTGTGCAGAAAGGGTCAAAATGTGTTTTTCAGCAGAAATAAACATGTTTCTGCAAGTTTGGTCAACCCCATGTAAGTTATGGGGCATTAACATCACACTTTTCAAAACGTGTTTTTCAGCCCGAAATAAGCGCGTGTTTTCAGACAACTGAATCTCCTTGTAACAGCAAGGCTCAGAAGAGCCCACACACTCAGCCCTTAACCCCAGTGTGCAGAAAGGGTCAAAATGTGTTTTTCAGCAGAAATAAACATGTTTCTGCAAGTTTGGTCAACCCCATGTAAGTTATGGGGCATTAACATCACACTTTTCAAAATGTGTTTTTCAGCCCGAAATAAGCGCGTTTTTTCAGACAACTGAATCTCCTTGTAACAGCAAGGCTCAGAAGAGCCCACACACTCAGCCCTTAACCCCAGTGTACAGAAAGTGTCAAAACGTGTTTTTCAGCAGAAATAAACATGTTTCTGCAAGTTTGGTCAACCCCATGTAAGTTATGGGGCAGTAACATCACACTTTTCAAAACGTGTTTTTCAGCCCGAAATAAACGCGTTTTTTCAGACAACTGAATCTCCTTGTAACAGCAAGGCTCAGAAGAGCCCACACACTCAGCCCTTAACCCCAGTGTACAGAAAGTGTCAAAACGTGTTTTTCAGCAGAAATAAACATGTTTCTGCAAGTTTGGTCAACCCCATGTAAGTTATGGGGCAGTAACATCACACTTTTCAAAACGTGTTTTTCAGCCCGAAATAAACGCGTTTTTTCAGACAACTGAATCTCCTTGTAACAGCAAGGCTCAGAAGTGCCCACACACTCAGCCCTTAACCCCAGTGTGCAGAAAGTGTCAAAACGTGTTTTTCAGCAGAAATAAACATGTTTCTGCAAGTTTGGTCAACCCCATGTTAGTTATGGGGCAGTAACATCACTCTTTTCAAAACGTGTTTTTCAGCCCGAAATAAACGCGTTTTTTCAGACAACTGAATCTCCTTGTAACAGCAAGGCTCAGAAGAGCCCACACACTCAGCCCTTAACCCCAGTGTACAGAAAGTGTCAAAACGTGTTTTTCAGCAGAAATAAACATGTTTCTGCAAGTTTGGTCAACCCCATGTAAGTTATGGGGCAGTAACATTACACTTTTCAAAACGTGTTTTTCAGCCCGAAATAAACGCGTTTTTTCAGACAACTGAATCTCCTTGTAACAGCAAGGCTCAGAAGAGCCCACACACTCAGCCCTTAACCCCAGTGTGCAGAAAGTGTCAAAACGTGCTTTTCAGCAGAAATAAACATGTTTCTGCAAGTTTGGTCAACCCCATGTAAGTTATGGGGTAGTAACATCACACTTTTCAAAACGTGTTTTTCAGCCCGAAATAAACGCGTTTTTTCAGACAACTGAATCCCCTTGTAACAGCAAGGCTCAGAAGTGCCCACACACTCAGCCCTTAACCGCAGTGTGCAGAAAGGGTCAAAATGTGTTTTTCAGCAGAAATAAACATGTTTCTGCAAGTTTGGTCAACCCCATGTAAGTTATGGGGTAGTAACATCACACTTTTCAAAACGTGTTTTTCAGCCCGAAATAAGCGCGTTTTTTCAGACAACTGAATCTCCTTGTAACAGCAAGGCTCAGAAGAGCCCACACACTCAGCCCTTAACCCCAGTGTGCAGAAAGTGTCAAAACGTGTTTTTCAGCAGAAATAAACATGTTTCTGCAAGTTTGGTCAACCCCATGTAAGTTATGGGGCAGTAACAAAACACTTTTCAAAACGTGTTTTTCAGCCCGAAATAAACGCGTTTTTTCAGACAACTGAATCTCCTTGTAACAGCAAGGCTCAGAAGAGCCCACACACTCAGCCCTTAACCCCAGTGTACAGAAAGTGTCAAAACGTGTTTTTCAGCAGAAATAAACGTTTCTGCAAGTTTGGTCAACCCCATGTAAGTTATGGGGCAGTAACATCACACTTTTCAAAACGTGTTTTTCAGCCCGAAATAAACGCGTTTTTTCAGACAACTGAATCTCCTTGTAACAGCAAGGCTCAGAAGTGCCCACACACTCAGCCCTTAACCCCAGTGTGCAGAAAGTGTCAAAACGTGTTTTTCAGCAGAAATAAACATGTTTCTGCAAGTTTGGTCAACCCCATGTAAGTTATGGGGCAGTAACATTACAATTTTCAAAACGTGTTTTTCAGCCCGAAATAAACGCGTTTTTTCAGACAACTGAATCTCCTTGTAACAGCAAGGCTCAGAAGAGCCCACACACTCAGCCCTTAACCCCAGTGTACAGAAAGTGCCAAAACGTGTTTTTCAGCAGAAATAAACATGTTTCTGCAAGTTTGGTCAACCCCATGTAAGTTATGGGGCAGTAACATCACATTTTCAAAACGTGTTTTTCAGCCCGAAATAAACGCGTTTTTTCAGACAACTGAATCTCCTTGTAACAGCAAGGCTCAGAAGTGCCCACACACTCAGCCCTTAACCCCAGTGTACAGAAAGTGCCAAAACGTGTTTTTCAGCAGAAATAAACATGTTTCTGCAAGTTTGGTCAACCCCATGTAAGTTATGGGGCAGTAAAATCACATTTTCAAAACGTGTTTTTCAGCCCGAAATAAGCGCGTTTTTTCAGACAACTGAATCTCCTTGTAACAGCAAGGCTCAGAAGAGCCCACACACTCAGCCCTTAACCCCAGTGTACAGAAAGTGTCAAAACGTGTTTTTCAGCAGAAATAAACATGTTTCTGCAAGTTTGGTCAACCCCATGTAAGTTATGGGGCAGTAACATCACACTTTTCAAAACGTGTTTTTCAGCCCGAAATAAGCGCGTTTTTTCAGACAACTGAATCTCCTTGTAACAGCAAGGCTCAGAAGAGCCCACACACTCAGCCCTTAACCCCAGTGTACAGAAAGTGTCAAAACGTGTTTTTCAGCAGAAATAAACATGTTTCTGCAAGTTTGGTCAACCCCATGTAAGTTATGGGGCAGTAACATCACACTTTTCAAAACGTGTTTTTCAGCCCGAAATAAACGCGTTTTTTCAGACAACTGAATCTCCTTGTAACAGCAAGGCTCAGAAGTGCCCACAAACTCAGCCCTTAACCCCAGTGTGCAGAAAGGGTCAAAATGTGTTTTTCAGCAGAAATAAACATGTTTCTGCAAGTTTGGTCAACCCCATGTAAGTTATGGGGCATTAACATCACACTTTTCAAAACGTGTTTTTCAGCCCGAAATAAGCGCGTTTTTTCAGACAACTGAATCTCCTTGTAACAGCAAGGCTCAGAAGAGCCCACACACTCAGCCCTTAACCCCAGTGTACAGAAAGTGTCAAAACGTGTTTTTCAGCAGAAATAAACATGTTTCTGCAAGTTTGGTCAACCCCATGTAAGTTATGGGGCAGTAACATCACACTTTTCAAAACGTGTTTTTCAGCCCGAAATAAACGCGTTTTTTCAGACAACTGAATCTCCTTGTAACAGCAAGGCTCAGAAGAGCCCACACACTCAGCCCTTAACCCCAGTGTGCAGAAAGTGTCAAAACGTGTTTTTCAGCAGAAATAAACATGTTTCTGCAAGTTTGGTCAACCCCATGTAAGTTATGGGGCAGTAACATTACACTTTTCAAAACGTGTTTTTCAGCCCGAAATAAACGCGTTTTTTCAGACAACTGAATCTCCTTGTAACAGCAAGGCTCAGAAGAGCCCACACACTCAACCCTTAACCCCAGTGTACAGAAAGTGCCAAAACGTGTTTTTCAGCAGAAATAAACATGTTTCTGCAAGTTTGGTCAACCCCATGTAAGTTATGGGGCAGTAACATCACATTTTCAAAACGTGTTTTTCAGCCCGAAATAAACGCGTTTTTTCAGACAACTGAATCTCCTTGTAACAGCAAGGCTCAGAAGTGCCCACACACTCAGCCCTTAACCCCAGTGTGCAGAAAGGGTCAAAATGTGTTTTTCAGCAGAAATAAACATGTTTCTGCAAGTTTGGTCAACCCCATGTAAGTTATGGGGCATTAACATCACACTTTTCAAAACGTGTTTTTCAGCCCGAAATAAGCGCGTTTTTTCAGACAACTGAATCTCCTTGTAACAGCAAGGCTCAGAAGAGCCCACACACTCAGCCCTTAACCCCAGTGTGCAGAAAGGGTCAAAATGTGTTTTTCAGCAGAAATAAACATGTTTCTGCAAGTTTGGTCAACCCCATGTAAGTTATGGGGCATTAACATCACACTTTTCAAAACGTGTTTTTCAGCCCGAAATAAGCGCGTTTTTTCAGACAACTGAATCTCCTTGTAACAGCAAGGCTCAGAAGAGCCCACACACTCAGCCCTTAACCCCAGTGTACAGAAAGTGTCAAAACGTGTTTTTCAGCAGAAATAAACATGTTTCTGCAAGTTTGGTCAACCCCATGTAAGTTATGGGGCAGTAACATCACACTTTTCAAAACGTGTTTTTCAGCCCGAAATAAACGCGTTTTTTCAGACAACTGAATCTCCTTGTAACAGCAAGGCTCAGAAGAGCCCACACACTCAGCCCTTAACCCCAGTGTACAGAAAGTGTCAAAACGTGTTTTTCAGCAGAAATAAACATGTTTCTGCAAGTTTGGTCAACCCCATGTAAGTTATGGGGCAGTAACATCACACTTTTCAAAACGTGTTTTTCAGCCCGAAATAAACGCGTTTTTTCAGACAACTGAATCTCCTTGTAACAGCAAGGCTCAGAAGTGCCCACACACTCAGCCCTTAACCCCAGTGTGCAGAAAGTGTCAAAACGTGTTTTTCAGCAGAAATAAACATGTTTCTGCAAGTTTGGTCAACCCCATGTAAGTTATGGGGCAGTAACATTACACTTTTCAAAACGTGTTTTTCAGCCCGAAATAAACGCGTTTTTTCAGACAACTGAATCTCCTTGTAACAGCAAGGCTCAGAAGAGCCCACACACTCAGCCCTTAACCCCAGTTTACAGAAAGTGCCAAAACGTGTTTTTCAGCAGAAATAAACATGTTTCTGCAAGTTTGGTCAACCCCATGTAAGTTATGGGGCAGTAACATCACATTTTCAAAACGTGTTTTTCAGCCCGAAATAAACGCGTTTTTTCAGACAACTGAATCTCCTTGTAACAGCAAGGCTCAGAAGTGCCCACACACTCAGCCCTTAACCCCAGTGTGCAGAAAGGGTCAAAATGTGTTTTTCAGCAGAAATAAACATGTTTCTGCAAGTTTGGTCAACCCCATGTAAGTTATGGGGCATTAACATCACACTTTTCAAAACGTGTTTTTCAGCCCGAAATAAGCGCATTTTTTCAGACAACTGAATCTCCTTGTAACAGCAAGGCTCAGAAGAGCCCACACACTCAGCCCTTAACCCCAGTGTACAGATAGTGTCAAAACGTGTTTTTCAGCAGAAATAAACATGTTTCTGCAAGTTTGGTCAACCCCATGTAAGTTATGGGGCAGTAACATCACACTTTTCAAAACGTGTTTTTCAGCCCGAAATAAACGCGTTTTTTCAGACAACTGAATCTCCTTGTAACAGCAAGGCTCAGAAGAGCCCACAAACTCAGCCCTTAACCCCAGTGTGCAGAAAGGGTCAAAATGTGTTTTTCAGCAGAAATAAACATGTTTCTGCAAGTTTGGTCAACCCCATGTAAGTTATGGGGCAGTAACATCACACTTTTCAAAACGTGTTTTTCAGCCCGAAATAAACGCGTTTTTTCAGACAACTGAATCTCCTTGTAACAGCAAGGCTCAGAAGAGCCCACACACTCAGCCCTTAACCCCAGTGTGCAGAAAGTGTCAAAACGTGTTTTTCAGCAGAAATAAACATGTTTCTGCAAGTTTGGTCAACCCCATGTAAGTTATGGGGTAGTAACATCACACTTTTCAAAACGTGTTTTTCAGCCCGAAATAAACGCGTTTTTTCAGACAACTGAATCTCCTTGTAACAGCAAGGCTCAGAAGTGCCCACACACTCAGCCCTTAACCCCAGTGTGCAGAAAGTGTCAAAACGTGTTTTTCAGCAGAAATAAACATGTTTCTGCAAGTTTGGTCAACCCCATGTAAGTTATGGGGCAGTAACATTACACTTTTCAAAACGTGTTTTTCAGCCCGAAATAAACGCGTTTTTTCAGACAACTGAATCTCCTTGTAACAGCAAGGCTCAGAAGAGCCCACACACTCAGCCCTTAACCCCAGTTTACAGAAAGTGCCAAAACGTGTTTTTCAGCAGAAATAAACATGTTTCTGCAAGTTTGGTCAACCCCATGTAAGTTATGGGGCAGTAACATCACATTTTCAAAACGTGTTTTTCAGCCCGAAATAAACGCGTTTTTTCAGACAACTGAATCTCCTTGTAACAGCAAGGCTCAGAAGTGCCCACACACTCAGCCCTTAACCCCAGTGTGCAGAAAGGGTCAAAATGTGTTTTTCAGCAGAAATAAACATGTTGCTGCAAGTTTGGTCAACCCCATGTAAGTTATGGGGCATTAACATCACACTTTTCAAAACGTGTTTTTCAGCCCGAAATAAGCGCATTTTTTCAGACAACTGAATCTCCTTGTAACAGCAAGGCTCATAAGAGCCCACACACTCAGCCCTTAACCCCAGTGTACAGAAAGTGTCAAAACGTGTTTTTCAGCAGAAATAAACATGTTTCTGCAAGTTTGGTCAACCCCATGTAAGTTATGGGGCAGTAACATCACACTTTTCAAAACGTGTTTTTCAGCCCGAAATAAGCGCGTTTTTTCAGACAACTGAATCTCCTTGTAACAGCAAGGCTCAGAAGAGCCCACACACTCAGCCCTTAACCCCAGTGTACAGAAAGTGTCAAAACGTGTTTTTCAGCAGAAATAAACATGTTTCTGCAAGTTTGGTCAACCCCATGTAAGTTATGGGGCAGTAACATCACACTTTTCAAAACGTGTTTTTCAGCCCGAAATAAACGCGTTTTTTCAGACAACTGAATCTCCTTGTAACAGCAAGGCTCAGAAGAGCCCACAAACTCAGCCCTTAACCCCAGTGTGCAGAAAGGGTCAAAATGTGTTTTTCAGCAGAAATAAACATGTTTCTGCAAGTTTGGTCAACCCCATGTAAGTTATGGGGCAGTAACATCACACTTTTCAAAACGTGTTTTTCAGCCCGAAATAAACGCGTTTTTTCAGACAACTGAATCTCCTTGTAACAGCAAGGCTCAGAAGAGCCCACACACTCAGCCCTTAACCCCAGTGTGCAGAAAGTGTCAAAACGTGTTTTTCAGCAGAAATAAACATGTTTCTGCAAGTTTGGTCAACCCCATGTAAGTTATGGGGTAGTAACATCACACTTTTCAAAACGTGTTTTTCAGCCCGAAATAAACGCGTTTTTTCAGACAACTGAATCTCCTTGTAACAGCAAGGCTCAGAAGTGCCCACACACTCAGCCCTTAACCCCAGTGTGCAGAAAGGGTCAAAATGTGTTTTTCAGCAGAAATAAACATGTTTCTGCAAGTTTGGTCAACCCCATGTAAGTTATGGGGTAGTAACATCACACTTTTCAAAACGTGTTTTTCAGCCCGAAATAAGCGCGTTTTTTCAGACAACTGAATCTCCTTGTAACAGCAAGGCTCAGAAGAGCCCACACACTCAGCCCTTAACCCCAGTGTGCAGAAAGTGTCAAAACGTGTTTTTCAGCAGAAATAAACATGTTTCTGCAAGTTTGGTCAACCCCATGTAAGTTATGGGGTAGTAACATCACACTTTTCAAAACGTGTTTTTCAGCCCGAAATAAACGCGTTTTTTCAGACAACTGAATCTCCTTGTAACAGCAAGGCTCAGAAGAGCCCACACACTCAGCCCTTAACCCCAGTGTACAGAAAGTGTCAAAACGTGTTTTTCAGCAGAAATAAACATGTTTCTGCAAGTTTGGTCAACCCCATGTAAGTTATGGGGCAGTAACATTACAATTTTCAAAACGTGTTTTTCAGCCCGAAATAAACGCGTTTTTTCAGACAACTGAATCTCCTTGTAACAGCAAGGCTCAGAAGAGCCCACACACTCAGCCCTTAACCCCAGTGTACAGAAAGTGCCAAAACGTGTTTTTCAGCAGAAATAAACATGTTTCTGCAAGTTTGGTCAACCCCATGTAAGTTATGGGGCAGTAACATCACATTTTCAAAACGTGTTTTTCAGCCCGAAATAAACGCGTTTTTTCAGACAACTGAATCTCCTTGTAACAGCAAGGCTCAGAAGTGCCCACACACTCAGCCCTTAACCCCAGTGTGCAGAAAGGGTCAAAATGTGTTTTTCAGCAGAAATAAACATGTTTCTGCAAGTTTGGTCAACCCCATGTAAGTTATGGGGCATTAACATCACACTTTTCAAAACGTGTTTTTCAGCCCGAAATAAGCGCGTGTTTTCAGACAACTGAATCTCCTTGTAACAGCAAGGCTCAGAAGAGCCCACACACTCAGCCCTTAACCCCAGTGTGCAGAAAGGGTCAAAATGTGTTTTTCAGCAGAAATAAACATGTTTCTGCAAGTTTGGTCAACCCCATGTAAGTTATGGGGCAGTAACATCACACTTTTCAAAACGTGTTTTTCAGCCCGAAATAAACGCGTTTTTTCAGACAACTGAATCTCCTTGTAACAGCAAGGCTCAGAAGAGCCCACACACTCAGCCCTTAACCCCAGTGTACAGAAAGTGTCAAAACGTGTTTTTCAGCAGAAATAAACATGTTTCTGCAAGTTTGGTCAACCCCATGTAAGTTATGGGGCAGTAACATCACACTTTTCAAAACGTGTTTTTCAGCCCGAAATAAACGCGTTTTTTCAGACAACTGAATCTCCTTGTAACAGCAAGGCTCAGAAGTGCCCACACACTCAGCCCTTAACCCCAGTGTGCAGAAAGTGTCAAAACGTGTTTTTCAGCAGAAATAAACATGTTTCTGCAAGTTTGGTCAACCCCATGTTAGTTATGGGGCAGTAACATCACTCTTTTCAAAACGTGTTTTTCAGCCCGAAATAAGCGCGTTTTTTCAGACAACTGAATCTCCTTGTAACAGCAAGGCTCAGAAGAGCCCACACACTCAGCCCTTAACCCCAGTGTACAGAAAGTGTCAAAACGTGTTTTTCAGCAGAAATAAACATGTTTCTGCAAGTTTGGTCAACCCCATGTAAGTTATGGGGCAGTAACATTACACTTTTCAAAACGTGTTTTTCAGCCCGAAATAAACGCGTTTTTTCAGACAACTGAATCTCCTTGTAACAGCAAGGCTCAGAAGAGCCCACACACTCAGCCCTTAACCCCAGTGTGCAGAAAGTGTCAAAACGTGCTTTTCAGCAGAAATAAACATGTTTCTGCAAGTTTGGTCAACCCCATGTAAGTTATGGGGTAGTAACATCACACTTTTCAAAACGTGTTTTTCAGCCCGAAATAAACGCGTTTTTTCAGACAACTGAATCCCCTTGTAACAGCAAGGCTCAGAAGTGCCCACACACTCAGCCCTTAACCGCAGTGTGCAGAAAGGGTCAAAATGTGTTTTTCAGCAGAAATAAACATGTTTCTGCAAGTTTGGTCAACCCCATGTAAGTTATGGGGTAGTAACATCACACTTTTCAAAACGTGTTTTTCAGCCCGAAATAAGCGCGTTTTTTCAGACAACTGAATCTCCTTGTAACAGCAAGGCTCAGAAGAGCCCACACACTCAGCCCTTAACCCCAGTGTGCAGAAAGTGTCAAAACGTGTTTTTCAGCAGAAATAAACATGTTTCTGCAAGTTTGGTCAACCCCATGTAAGTTATGGGGCAGTAACAAAACACTTTTCAAAACGTGTTTTTCAGCCCGAAATAAACGCGTTTTTTCAGACAACTGAATCTCCTTGTAACAGCAAGGCTCAGAAGAGCCCACACACTCAGCCCTTAACCCCAGTGTACAGAAAGTGTCAAAACGTGTTTTTCAGCAGAAATAAACGTTTCTGCAAGTTTGGTCAACCCCATGTAAGTTATGGGGCAGTAACATCACACTTTTCAAAACGTGTTTTTCAGCCCGAAATAAACGCGTTTTTTCAGACAACTGAATCTCCTTGTAACAGCAAGGCTCAGAAGTGCCCACACACTCAGCCCTTAACCCCAGTGTGCAGAAAGTGTCAAAACGTGTTTTTCAGCAGAAATAAACATGTTTCTGCAAGTTTGGTCAACCCCATGTAAGTTATGGGGCAGTAACATTACAATTTTCAAAACGTGTTTTTCAGCCCGAAATAAACGCGTTTTTTCAGACAACTGAATCTCCTTGTAACAGCAAGGCTCAGAAGAGCCCACACACTCAGCCCTTAACCCCAGTGTACAGAAAGTGCCAAAACGTGTTTTTCAGCAGAAATAAACATGTTTCTGCAAGTTTGGTCAACCCCATGTAAGTTATGGGGCAGTAACATCACATTTTCAAAACGTGTTTTTCAGCCCGAAATAAACGCGTTTTTTCAGACAACTGAATCTCCTTGTAACAGCAAGGCTCAGAAGTGCCCACACACTCAGCCCTTAACCCCAGTGTACAGAAAGTGCCAAAACGTGTTTTTCAGCAGAAATAAACATGTTTCTGCAAGTTTGGTCAACCCCATGTAAGTTATGGGGCAGTAAAATCACATTTTCAAAACGTGTTTTTCAGCCCGAAATAAGCGCGTTTTTTCAGACAACTGAATCTCCTTGTAACAGCAAGGCTCAGAAGAGCCCACACACTCAGCCCTTAACCCCAGTGTACAGAAAGTGTCAAAACGTGTTTTTCAGCAGAAATAAACATGTTTCTGCAAGTTTGGTCAACCCCATGTAAGTTATGGGGCAGTAACATCACACTTTTCAAAACGTGTTTTTCAGCCCGAAATAAGCGCGTTTTTTCAGACAACTGAATCTCCTTGTAACAGCAAGGCTCAGAAGAGCCCACACACTCAGCCCTTAACCCCAGTGTACAGAAAGTGTCAAAACGTGTTTTTCAGCAGAAATAAACATGTTTCTGCAAGTTTGGTCAACCCCATGTAAGTTATGGGGCAGTAACATCACACTTTTCAAAACGTGTTTTTCAGCCCGAAATAAACGCGTTTTTTCAGACAACTGAATCTCCTTGTAACAGCAAGGCTCAGAAGTGCCCACAAACTCAGCCTTTAACCCCAGTGTGCAGAAAGGGTCAAAATGTGTTTTTCAGCAGAAATAAACATGTTTCTGCAAGTTTGGTCAACCCCATGTAAGTTATGGGGCAGTAACATCACACTTTTCAAAACGTGTTTTTCAGCCCGAAATAAACGCGTTTTTTCAGACAACTGAATCTCCTTGTAACAGCAAGGCTCAGAAGAGCCCACACACTCAGCCCTTAACCCCAGTGTGCAGAAAGTGTCAAAACGTGTTTTTCAGCAGAAATAAACATGTTTCTGCAAGTTTGGTCAACCCCATGTAAGTTATGGGGTAGTAACATCACACTTTTCAAAACGTGTTTTTCAGCCCGAAATAAACGCGTTTTTTCAGACAACTGAATCTCCTTGTAACAGCAAGGCTCAGAAGAGCCCACACACTCAGCCCTTAACCCCAGTGTACAGAAAGTGTCAAAACGTGTTTTTCAGCAGAAATAAACATGTTTCTGCAAGTTTGGTCAACCCCATGTAAGTTATGGGGCAGTAACATTACAATTTTCAAAACGTGTTTTTCAGCCCGAAATAAACGCGTTTTTTCAGACAACTGAATCTCCTTGTAACAGCAAGGCTCAGAAGAGCCCACACACTCAGCCCTTAACCCCAGTGTACAGAAAGTGCCAAAACGTGTTTTTCAGCAGAAATAAACATGTTTCTGCAAGTTTGGTCAACCCCATGTAAGTTATGGGGCAGTAACATCACATTTTCAAAACGTGTTTTTCAGCCCGAAATAAACGCGTTTTTTCAGACAACTGAATCTCCTTGTAACAGCAAGGCTCAGAAGTGCCCACACACTCAGCCCTTAACCCCAGTGTGCAGAAAGGGTCAAAATGTGTTTTTCAGCAGAAATAAACATGTTTCTGCAAGTTTGGTCAACCCCATGTAAGTTATGGGGTAGTAACATCACACTTTTCAAAACGTGTTTTTCAGCCCGAAATAAGACGCGTTTTTTCAGACAACTGAATCTCCTTGTAACAGCAAGGCTCAGAAGAGCCCACACACTCAGCCCTTAACCCCAGTGTACAGAAAGTGCCAAAACGTGTTTTTCAGCAGAAATAAACATGTTTCTGCAAGTTTGGTCAACCCCATGTAAGTTATGGGGCAGTAACATCACATTTTCAAAACGTGTTTTTCAGCCCGAAATAAACGCGTTTTTTCAGACAACTGAATCTCCTTGTAACAGCAAGGCTCAGAAGTGCCCACACACTCAGCCCTTAACCCCAGTGTGCAGAAAGGGTCAAAATGTGTTTTTCAGCAGAAATAAACATGTTTCTGCAAGTTTGGTCAACCCCATGTAAGTTATGGGGCAGTAACATTACAATTTTCAAAACGTGTTTTTCAGCCCGAAATAAACGCGTTTTTTCAGACAACTGAATCTCCTTGTAACAGCAAGGCTCAGAAGAGCCCACACACTCAGCCCTTAACCCCAGTGTACAGAAAGTGCCAAAACGTGTTTTTCAGCAGAAATAAACATGTTTCTGCAAGTTTGGTCAACCCCATGTAAGTTATGGGGCAGTAAAATCACATTTTCAAAACGTGTTTTTCAGCCCGAAATAAGCGCGTTTTTTCAGACAACTGAATCTCCTTGTAACAGCAAGGCTCAGAAGAGCCCACACACTCAGCCCTTAACCCCAGTGTACAGAAAGTGTCAAAACGTGTTTTTCAGCAGAAATAAACATGTTTCTGCAAGTTTGGTCAACCCCATGTAAGTTATGGGGCAGTAACATCACATTTTCAAAACGTGTTTTTCAGCCCGAAATAAACGCGTTTTTTCAGACAACTGAATCTCCTTGTAACAGCAAGGCTCAGAAGTGCCCACACACTCAGCCCTTAACCCCAGTGTGCAGAAAGGGTCAAAATGTGTTTTTCAGCAGAAATAAACATGTTTCTGCAAGTTTGGTCAACCCCATGTAAGTTATGGGGTAGTAACATCACACTTTTCAAAACGTGTTTTTCAGCCCGAAATAAGACGCGTTTTTTCAGACAACTGAATCTCCTTGTAACAGCAAGGCTCAGAAGAGCCCACACACTCAGCCCTTAACCCCAGTGTACAGAAAGTGCCAAAACGTGTTTTTCAGCAGAAATAAACATGTTTCTGCAAGTTTGGTCAACCCCATGTAAGTTATGGGGCAGTAACATCACATTTTCAAAACGTGTTTTTCAGCCCGAAATAAACGCGTTTTTTCAGACAACTGAATCTCCTTGTAACAGCAAGGCTCAGAAGTGCCCACACACTCAGCCCTTAACCCCAGTGTGCAGAAAGGGTCAAAATGTGTTTTTCAGCAGAAATAAACATGTTTCTGCAAGTTTGGTCAACCCCATGTAAGTTATGGGGCATTAACATCACACTTTTCAAAACGTGTTTTTCAGCCCGAAATAAGCGCGTTTTTTCAGACAACTGAATCTCCTTGTAACAGCAAGGCTCAGAAGAGCCCACACACTCAGCCCTTAACCCCAGTGTACAGAAAGTGTCAAAACGTGTTTTTCAGCAGAAATAAACATGTTTCTGCAAGTTTGGTCAACCCCATGTAAGTTATGGGGCAGTAACATCACACTTTTCAAAACGTGTTTTTCAGCCCGAAATAAGCGCGTTTTTTCAGACAACTGAATCTCCTTGTAACAGCAAGGCTCAGAAGAGCCCACACACTCAGCCCTTAACCCCAGTGTACAGAAAGTGTCAAAACGTGTTTTTCAGCAGAAATAAACATGTTTCTGCAAGTTTGGTCAACCCCATGTAAGTTATGGGGCAGTAACATCACACTTTTCAAAACGTGTTTTTCAGCCCGAAATAAACGCGTTTTTTCAGACAACTGAATCTCCTTGTAACAGCAAGGCTCAGAAGTGCCCACAAACTCAGCCCTTAACCGCAGTGTGCAGAAAGGGTCAAAATGTGTTTTTCAGCAGAAATAAACATGTTTCTGCAAGTTTGGTCAACCCCATGTAAGTTATGGGGCAGTAACATCACACTTTTCAAAACGTGTTTTTCAGCCCGAAATAAACGCGTTTTTTCAGACAACTGAATCTCCTTGTAACAGCAAGGCTCAGAAGAGCCCACACACTCAGCCCTTAACCCCAGTGTGCAGAAAGTGTCAAAACGTGTTTTTCAGCAGAAATAAACATGTTTCTGCAAGTTTGGTCAACCCCATGTAAGTTATGGGGTAGTAACATCACACTTTTCAAAACGTGTTTTTCAGCCCGAAATAAACGCGTTTTTTCAGACAACTGAATCTCCTTGTAACAGCAAGGCTCAGAAGTGCCCACACACTCAGCCCTTAACCCCAGTGTGCAGAAAGTGTCAAAACGTGTTTTTCAGCAGAAATAAACATGTTTCTGCAAGTTTGGTCAACCCCATGTAAGTTATGGGGTAGTAACATCACACTTTTCAAAACGTGTTTTTCAGCCCGAAATAAACGCGTTTTTTCAGACAACTGAATCTCCTTGTAACAGCAAGGCTCAGAAGAGCCCACACACTCAGCCCTTAACCCCAGTGTACAGAAAGTGTCAAAACGTGTTTTTCAGCAGAAATAAACATGTTTCTGCAAGTTTGGTCAACCCCATGTAAGTTATGGGGCAGTAACATTACAATTTTCAAAACGTGTTTTTCAGCCCGAAATAAACGCGTTTTTTCAGACAACTGAATCTCCTTGTAACAGCAAGGCTCAGAAGAGCCCACACACTCAGCCCTTAACCCCAGTGTACAGAAAGTGCCAAAACGTGTTTTTCAGCAGAAATAAACATGTTTCTGCAAGTTTGGTCAACCCCATGTAAGTTATGGGGCAGTAAAATCACATTTTCAAAACGTGTTTTTCAGCCCGAAATAAGCGCGTTTTTTCAGACAACTGAATCTCCTTGTAACAGCAAGGCTCAGAAGAGCCCACACACTCAGCCCTTAACCCCAGTGTACAGAAAGTGTCAAAACGTGTTTTTCAGCAGAAATAAACATGTTTCTGCAAGTTTGGTCAACCCCATGTAAGTTATGGGGCAGTAACATCACACTTTTCAAAACGTGTTTTTCAGCCCGAAATAAGCGCGTTTTTTCAGACAACTGAATCTCCTTGTAACAGCAAGGCTCAGAAGAGCCCACACACTCAGCCCTTAACCCCAGTGTACAGAAAGTGTCAAAACGTGTTTTTCAGCAGAAATAAACATGTTTCTGCAAGTTTGGTCAACCCCATGTAAGTTATGGGGCAGTAACATCACACTTTTCAAAACGTGTTTTTCAGCCCGAAATAAACGCGTTTTTTCAGACAACTGAATCTCCTTGTAACAGCAAGGCTCAGAAGTGCCCACAAACTCAGCCTTTAACCCCAGTGTGCAGAAAGGGTCAAAATGTGTTTTTCAGCAGAAATAAACATGTTTCTGCAAGTTTGGTCAACCCCATGTAAGTTATGGGGCAGTAACATCACACTTTTCAAAACGTGTTTTTCAGCCCGAAATAAACGCGTTTTTTCAGACAACTGAATCTCCTTGTAACAGCAAGGCTCAGAAGAGCCCACACACTCAGCCCTTAACCCCAGTGTGCAGAAAGTGTCAAAACGTGTTTTTCAGCAGAAATAAACATGTTTCTGCAAGTTTGGTCAACCCCATGTAAGTTATGGGGTAGTAACATCACACTTTTCAAAACGTGTTTTTCAGCCCGAAATAAACGCGTTTTTTCAGACAACTGAATCTCCTTGTAACAGCAAGGCTCAGAAGAGCCCACACACTCAGCCCTTAACCCCAGTGTACAGAAAGTGTCAAAACGTGTTTTTCAGCAGAAATAAACATGTTTCTGCAAGTTTGGTCAACCCCATGTAAGTTATGGGGCAGTAACATTACAATTTTCAAAACGTGTTTTTCAGCCCGAAATAAACGCGTTTTTTCAGACAACTGAATCTCCTTGTAACAGCAAGGCTCAGAAGAGCCCACACACTCAGCCCTTAACCCCAGTGTACAGAAAGTGCCAAAACGTGTTTTTCAGCAGAAATAAACATGTTTCTGCAAGTTTGGTCAACCCCATGTAAGTTATGGGGCAGTAACATCACATTTTCAAAACGTGTTTTTCAGCCCGAAATAAACGCGTTTTTTCAGACAACTGAATCTCCTTGTAACAGCAAGGCTCAGAAGTGCCCACACACTCAGCCCTTAACCCCAGTGTGCAGAAAGGGTCAAAATGTGTTTTTCAGCAGAAATAAACATGTTTCTGCAAGTTTGGTCAACCCCATGTAAGTTATGGGGTAGTAACATCACACTTTTCAAAACGTGTTTTTCAGCCCGAAATAAGACGCGTTTTTTCAGACAACTGAATCTCCTTGTAACAGCAAGGCTCAGAAGAGCCCACACACTCAGCCCTTAACCCCAGTGTACAGAAAGTGCCAAAACGTGTTTTTCAGCAGAAATAAACATGTTTCTGCAAGTTTGGTCAACCCCATGTAAGTTATGGGGCAGTAACATCACATTTTCAAAACGTGTTTTTCAGCCCGAAATAAACGCGTTTTTTCAGACAACTGAATCTCCTTGTAACAGCAAGGCTCAGAAGTGCCCACACACTCAGCCCTTAACCCCAGTGTGCAGAAAGGGTCAAAATGTGTTTTTCAGCAGAAATAAACATGTTTCTGCAAGTTTGGTCAACCCCATGTAAGTTATGGGGCATTAACATCACACTTTTCAAAACGTGTTTTTCAGCCCGAAATAAGCGCGTTTTTTCAGACAACTGAATCTCCTTGTAACAGCAAGGCTCAGAAGAGCCCACACACTCAGCCCTTAACCCCAGTGTACAGAAAGTGTCAAAACGTGTTTTTCAGCAGAAATAAACATGTTTCTGCAAGTTTGGTCAACCCCATGTAAGTTATGGGGCAGTAACATCACACTTTTCAAAACGTGTTTTTCAGCCCGAAATAAGCGCGTTTTTTCAGACAACTGAATCTCCTTGTAACAGCAAGGCTCAGAAGAGCCCACACACTCAGCCCTTAACCCCAGTGTACAGAAAGTGTCAAAACGTGTTTTTCAGCAGAAATAAACATGTTTCTGCAAGTTTGGTCAACCCCATGTAAGTTATGGGGCAGTAACATCACACTTTTCAAAACGTGTTTTTCAGCCCGAAATAAACGCGTTTTTTCAGACAACTGAATCTCCTTGTAACAGCAAGGCTCAGAAGTGCCCACAAACTCAGCCCTTAACCGCAGTGTGCAGAAAGGGTCAAAATGTGTTTTTCAGCAGAAATAAACATGTTTCTGCAAGTTTGGTCAACCCCATGTAAGTTATGGGGCAGTAACATCACACTTTTCAAAACGTGTTTTTCAGCCCGAAATAAGCGCGTTTTTTCAGACAACTGAATCTCCTTGTAACAGCAAGGCTCAGAAGAGCCCACACACTCAGCCCTTAACCCCAGTGTACAGAAAGTGTCAAAACGTGTTTTTCAGCAGAAATAAACATGTTTCTGCAAGTTTGGTCAACCCCATGTAAGTTATGGGGCAGTAACATCACACTTTTCAAAACGTGTTTTTCAGCCCGAAATAAGCGCGTTTTTTCAGACAACTGAATCTCCTTGTAACAGCAAGGCTCAGAAGAGCCCACACACTCAGCCCTTAACCCCAGTGTACAGAAAGTGTCAAAACGTGTTTTTCAGCAGAAATAAACATGTTTCTGCAAGTTTGGTCAACCCCATGTAAGTTATGGGGCAGTAACATCACACTTTTCAAAACGTGTTTTTCAGCCCGAAATAAACGCGTTTTTTCAGACAACTGAATCTCCTTGTAACAGCAAGGCTCAGAAGTGCCCACAAACTCAGCCTTTAACCCCAGTGTGCAGAAAGGGTCAAAATGTGTTTTTCAGCAGAAATAAACATGTTTCTGCAAGTTTGGTCAACCCCATGTAAGTTATGGGGCAGTAACATCACACTTTTCAAAACGTGTTTTTCAGCCCGAAATAAACGCGTTTTTTCAGACAACTGAATCTCCTTGTAACAGCAAGGCTCAGAAGAGCCCACACACTCAGCCCTTAACCCCAGTGTGCAGAAAGTGTCAAAACGTGTTTTTCAGCAGAAATAAACATGTTTCTGCAAGTTTGGTCAACCCCATGTAAGTTATGGGGTAGTAACATCACACTTTTCAAAACGTGTTTTTCAGCCCGAAATAAACGCGTTTTTTCAGACAACTGAATCTCCTTGTAACAGCAAGGCTCAGAAGAGCCCACACACTCAGCCCTTAACCCCAGTGTACAGAAAGTGTCAAAACGTGTTTTTCAGCAGAAATAAACATGTTTCTGCAAGTTTGGTCAACCCCATGTAAGTTATGGGGCAGTAACATTACAATTTTCAAAACGTGTTTTTCAGCCCGAAATAAACGCGTTTTTTCAGACAACTGAATCTCCTTGTAACAGCAAGGCTCAGAAGAGCCCACACACTCAGCCCTTAACCCCAGTGTACAGAAAGTGCCAAAACGTGTTTTTCAGCAGAAATAAACATGTTTCTGCAAGTTTGGTCAACCCCATGTAAGTTATGGGGCAGTAACATCACATTTTCAAAACGTGTTTTTCAGCCCGAAATAAACGCGTTTTTTCAGACAACTGAATCTCCTTGTAACAGCAAGGCTCAGAAGTGCCCACACACTCAGCCCTTAACCCCAGTGTGCAGAAAGGGTCAAAATGTGTTTTTCAGCAGAAATAAACATGTTTCTGCAAGTTTGGTCAACCCCATGTAAGTTATGGGGTAGTAACATCACACTTTTCAAAACGTGTTTTTCAGCCCGAAATAAGACGCGTTTTTTCAGACAACTGAATCTCCTTGTAACAGCAAGGCTCAGAAGAGCCCACACACTCAGCCCTTAACCCCAGTGTACAGAAAGTGCCAAAACGTGTTTTTCAGCAGAAATAAACATGTTTCTGCAAGTTTGGTCAACCCCATGTAAGTTATGGGGCAGTAACATCACATTTTCAAAACGTGTTTTTCAGCCCGAAATAAACGCGTTTTTTCAGACAACTGAATCTCCTTGTAACAGCAAGGCTCAGAAGTGCCCACACACTCAGCCCTTAACCCCAGTGTGCAGAAAGGGTCAAAATGTGTTTTTCAGCAGAAATAAACATGTTTCTGCAAGTTTGGTCAACCCCATGTAAGTTATGGGGCATTAACATCACACTTTTCAAAACGTGTTTTTCAGCCCGAAATAAGCGCGTTTTTTCAGACAACTGAATCTCCTTGTAACAGCAAGGCTCAGAAGAGCCCACACACTCAGCCCTTAACCCCAGTGTACAGAAAGTGTCAAAACGTGTTTTTCAGCAGAAATAAACATGTTTCTGCAAGTTTGGTCAACCCCATGTAAGTTATGGGGCAGTAACATCACACTTTTCAAAACGTGTTTTTCAGCCCGAAATAAGCGCGTTTTTTCAGACAACTGAATCTCCTTGTAACAGCAAGGCTCAGAAGAGCCCACACACTCAGCCCTTAACCCCAGTGTACAGAAAGTGTCAAAACGTGTTTTTCAGCAGAAATAAACATGTTTCTGCAAGTTTGGTCAACCCCATGTAAGTTATGGGGCAGTAACATCACACTTTTCAAAACGTGTTTTTCAGCCCGAAATAAACGCGTTTTTTCAGACAACTGAATCTCCTTGTAACAGCAAGGCTCAGAAGTGCCCACAAACTCAGCCCTTAACCGCAGTGTGCAGAAAGGGTCAAAATGTGTTTTTCAGCAGAAATAAACATGTTTCTGCAAGTTTGGTCAACCCCATGTAAGTTATGGGGCAGTAACATCACACTTTTCAAAACGTGTTTTTCAGCCCGAAATAAACGCGTTTTTTCAGACAACTGAATCTCCTTGTAACAGCAAGGCTCAGAAGAGCCCACACACTCAGCCCTTAACCCCAGTGTGCAGAAAGTGTCAAAACGTGTTTTTCAGCAGAAATAAACATGTTTCTGCAAGTTTGGTCAACCCCATGTAAGTTATGGGGTAGTAACATCACACTTTTCAAAACGTGTTTTTCAGCCCGAAATAAACGCGTTTTTTCAGACAACTGAATCTCCTTGTAACAGCAAGGCTCAGAAGTGCCCACACACTCAGCCCTTAACCCCAGTGTGCAGAAAGGGTCAAAATGTGTTTTTCAGCAGAAATAAACATGTTTCTGCAAGTTTGGTCAACCCCATGTAAGTTATGGGGTAGTAACATCACACTTTTCAAAACGTGTTTTTCAGCCCGAAATAAGCGCGTTGTTTCAGACAACTGAATCTCCTTGTAACAGCAAGGCTCAGAAGAGCCCACACACTCAGCCCTTAACCCCAGTGTGCAGAAAGTGTCAAAACGTGTTTTTCAGCAGAAATAAACATGTTTCTGCAAGTTTGGTCAACCCCATGTAAGTTATGGGGTAGTAACATCACACTTTTCAAAACGTGTTTTTCAGCCCGAAATAAACGCGTTTTTTCAGACAACTGAATCTCCTTGTAACAGCAAGGCTCAGAAGAGCCCACACACTCAGCCCTTAACCCCAGTGTACAGAAAGTGTCAAAACGTGTTTTTCAGCAGAAATAAACATGTTTCTGCAAGTTTGGTCAACCCCATGTAAGTTATGGGGCAGTAACATTACAATTTTCAAAACGTGTTTTTCAGCCCGAAATAAACGCGTTTTTTCAGACAACTGAATCTCCTTGTAACAGCAAGGCTCAGAAGAGCCCACACACTCAGCCCTTAACCCCAGTGTACAGAAAGTGCCAAAACGTGTTTTTCAGCAGAAATAAACATGTTTCTGCAAGTTTGGTCAACCCCATGTAAGTTATGGGGCAGTAAAATCACATTTTCAAAACGTGTTTTTCAGCCCGAAATAAGCGCGTTTTTTCAGACAACTGAATCTCCTTGTAACAGCAAGGCTCAGAAGAGCCCACACACTCAGCCCTTAACCCCAGTGTACAGAAAGTGTCAAAACGTGTTTTTCAGCAGAAATAAACATGTTTCTGCAAGTTTGGTCAACCCCATGTAAGTTATGGGGCAGTAACATCACACTTTTCAAAACGTGTTTTTCAGCCCGAAATAAGCGCGTTTTTTCAGACAACTGAATCTCCTTGTAACAGCAAGGCTCAGAAGAGCCCACACACTCAGCCCTTAACCCCAGTGTACAGAAAGTGTCAAAACGTGTTTTTCAGCAGAAATAAACATGTTTCTGCAAGTTTGGTCAACCCCATGTAAGTTATGGGGCAGTAACATCACACTTTTCAAAACGTGTTTTTCAGCCCGAAATAAACGCGTTTTTTCAGACAACTGAATCTCCTTGTAACAGCAAGGCTCAGAAGTGCCCACACACTCAGCCTTTAACCCCAGTGTGCAGAAAGGGTCAAAATGTGTTTTTCAGCAGAAATAAACATGTTTCTGCAAGTTTGGTCAACCCCATGTAAGTTATGGGGCAGTAACATCACACTTTTCAAAACGTGTTTTTCAGCCCGAAATAAACGCGTTTTTTCAGACAACTGAATCTCCTTGTAACAGCAAGGCTCAGAAGAGCCCACACACTCAGCCCTTAACCCCAGTGTGCAGAAAGTGTCAAAACGTGTTTTTCAGCAGAAATAAACATGTTTCTGCAAGTTTGGTCAACCCCATGTAAGTTATGGGGTAGTAACATCACACTTTTCAAAACGTGTTTTTCAGCCCGAAATAAACGCGTTTTTTCAGACAACTGAATCTCCTTGTAACAGCAAGGCTCAGAAGAGCCCACACACTCAGCCCTTAACCCCAGTGTACAGAAAGTGTCAAAACGTGTTTTTCAGCAGAAATAAACATGTTTCTGCAAGTTTGGTCAACCCCATGTAAGTTATGGGGCAGTAACATTACAATTTTCAAAACGTGTTTTTCAGCCCGAAATAAACGCGTTTTTTCAGACAACTGAATCTCCTTGTAACAGCAAGGCTCAGAAGAGCCCACACACTCAGCCCTTAACCCCAGTGTACAGAAAGTGCCAAAACGTGTTTTTCAGCAGAAATAAACATGTTTCTGCAAGTTTGGTCAACCCCATGTAAGTTATGGGGCAGTAACATCACATTTTCAAAACGTGTTTTTCAGCCCGAAATAAACGCGTTTTTTCAGACAACTGAATCTCCTTGTAACAGCAAGGCTCAGAAGTGCCCACACACTCAGCCCTTAACCCCAGTGTGCAGAAAGGGTCAAAATGTGTTTTTCAGCAGAAATAAACATGTTTCTGCAAGTTTGGTCAACCCCATGTAAGTTATGGGGTAGTAACATCACACTTTTCAAAACGTGTTTTTCAGCCCGAAATAAGACGCGTTTTTTCAGACAACTGAATCTCCTTGTAACAGCAAGGCTCAGAAGAGCCCACACACTCAGCCCTTAACCCCAGTGTACAGAAAGTGCCAAAACGTGTTTTTCAGCAGAAATAAACATGTTTCTGCAAGTTTGGTCAACCCCATGTAAGTTATGGGGCAGTAACATCACATTTTCAAAACGTGTTTTTCAGCCCGAAATAAACGCGTTTTTTCAGACAACTGAATCTCCTTGTAACAGCAAGGCTCAGAAGTGCCCACACACTCAGCCCTTAACCCCAGTGTGCAGAAAGGGTCAAAATGTGTTTTTCAGCAGAAATAAACATGTTTCTGCAAGTTTGGTCAACCCCATGTAAGTTATGGGGCATTAACATCACACTTTTCAAAACGTGTTTTTCAGCCCGAAATAAGCGCGTTTTTTCAGACAACTGAATCTCCTTGTAACAGCAAGGCTCAGAAGAGCCCACACACTCAGTCCTTAACCCCAGTGTACAGAAAGTGTCAAAACGTGTTTTTCAGCAGAAATAAACATGTTTCTGCAAGTTTGGTCAACCCCATGTAAGTTATGGGGCAGTAACATCACACTTTTCAAAACGTGTTTTTCAGCCCGAAATAAGCGCGTTTTTTCAGACAACTGAATCTCCTTGTAACAGCAAGGCTCAGAAGAGCCCACACACTCAGCCCTTAACCCCAGTGTACAGAAAGTGTCAAAACGTGTTTTTCAGCAGAAATAAACATGTTTCTGCAAGTTTGGTCAACCCCATGTAAGTTATGGGGCAGTAACATCACACTTTTCAAAACGTGTTTTTCAGCCCGAAATAAACGCGTTTTTTCAGACAACTGAATCTCCTTGTAACAGCAAGGCTCAGAAGTGCCCACAAACTCAGCCCTTAACCGCAGTGTGCAGAAAGGGTCAAAATGTGTTTTTCAGCAGAAATAAACATGTTTCTGCAAGTTTGGTCAACCCCATGTAAGTTATGGGGCAGTAACATCACACTTTTCAAAACGTGTTTTTCAGCCCGAAATAAACGCGTTTTTTCAGACAACTGAATCTCCTTGTAACAGCAAGGCTCAGAAGAGCCCACACACTCAGCCCTTAACCCCAGTGTGCAGAAAGTGTCAAAACGTGTTTTTCAGCAGAAATAAACATGTTTCTGCAAGTTTGGTCAACCCCATGTAAGTTATGGGGTAGTAACATCACACTTTTCAAAACGTGTTTTTCAGCCCGAAATAAACGCGTTTTTTCAGACAACTGAATCTCCTTGTAACAGCAAGGCTCAGAAGTGCCCACACACTCAGCCCTTAACCCCAGTGTGCAGAAAGGGTCAAAATGTGTTTTTCAGCAGAAATAAACATGTTTCTGCAAGTTTGGTCAACCCCATGTAAGTTATGGGGTAGTAACATCACACTTTTCAAAACGTGTTTTTCAGCCCGAAATAAGCGCGTTGTTTCAGACAACTGAATCTCCTTGTAACAGCAAGGCTCAGAAGAGCCCACACACTCAGCCCTTAACCCCAGTGTGCAGAAAGTGTCAAAACGTGTTTTTCAGCAGAAATAAACATGTTTCTGCAAGTTTGGTCAACCCCATGTAAGTTATGGGGTAGTAACATCACACTTTTCAAAACGTGTTTTTCAGCCCGAAATAAACGCGTTTTTTCAGACAACTGAATCTCCTTGTAACAGCAAGGCTCAGAAGAGCCCACACACTCAGCCCTTAACCCCAGTGTACAGAAAGTGTCAAAACGTGTTTTTCAGCAGAAATAAACATGTTTCTGCAAGTTTGGTCAACCCCATGTAAGTTATGGGGCAGTAACATTACAATTTTCAAAACGTGTTTTTCAGCCCGAAATAAACGCGTTTTTTCAGACAACTGAATCTCCTTGTAACAGCAAGGCTCAGAAGAGCCCACACACTCAGCCCTTAACCCCAGTGTAACAGAAAGTGCCAAAACGTGTTTTCAGCAGAAATAAACATGTTTCTGCAAGTTTGGTCAACCCCATGTAAGTTATGGGGCAGTAAAATCACATTTTCAAAACGTGTTTTTCAGCCCGAAATAAGCGCGTTTTTTCAGACAACTGAATCTCCTTGTAACAGCAAGGCTCAGAAGAGCCACACACTCAGCCCTTAACCCCAGTGTACAGAAAGTGTCAAAACGTGTTTTTCAGCAGAAATAAACATGTTTCTGCAAGTTTGGTCAACCCCATGTAAGTTATGGGGCAGTAACATCACACTTTTCAAAACGTGTTTTTCAGCCCGAAATAAGCGCGTTTTTTCAGACAACTGAATCTCCTTGTAACAGCAAGGCTCAGAAGAGCCCACACACTCAGCCCTTAACCCCAGTGTACAGAAAGTGTCAAAACGTGTTTTTCAGCAGAAATAAACATGTTTCTGCAAGTTTGGTCAACCCCATGTAAGTTATGGGGCAGTAACATCACACTTTTCAAAACGTGTTTTTCAGCCCGAAATAAACGCGTTTTTTCAGACAACTGAATCTCCTTGTAACAGCAAGGCTCAGAAGTGCCCACAAACTCAGCCTTTAACCCCAGTGTGCAGAAAGGGTCAAAATGTGTTTTTCAGCAGAAATAAACATGTTTCTGCAAGTTTGGTCAACCCCATGTAAGTTATGGGGCAGTAACATCACACTTTTCAAAACGTGTTTTTCAGCCCGAAATAAACGCGTTTTTTCAGACAACTGAATCTCCTTGTAACAGCAAGGCTCAGAAGAGCCCACACACTCAGCCCTTAACCCCAGTGTGCAGAAAGTGTCAAAACGTGTTTTTCAGCAGAAATAAACATGTTTCTGCAAGTTTGGTCAACCCCATGTAAGTTATGGGGTAGTAACATCACACTTTTCAAAACGTGTTTTTCAGCCCGAAATAAACGCGTTTTTTCAGACAACTGAATCTCCTTGTAACAGCAAGGCTCAGAAGAGCCCACACACTCAGCCCTTAACCCCAGTGTACAGAAAGTGTCAAAACGTGTTTTTCAGCAGAAATAAACATGTTTCTGCAAGTTTGGTCAACCCCATGTAAGTTATGGGGCAGTAACATTACAATTTTCAAAACGTGTTTTTCAGCCCGAAATAAACGCGTTTTTTCAGACAACTGAATCTCCTTGTAACAGCAAGGCTCAGAAGAGCCCACACACTCAGCCCTTAACCCCAGTGTACAGAAAGTGCCAAAACGTGTTTTTCAGCAGAAATAAACATGTTTCTGCAAGTTTGGTCAACCCCATGTAAGTTATGGGGCAGTAACATCACATTTTCAAAACGTGTTTTTCAGCCCGAAATAAACGCGTTTTTTCAGACAACTGAATCTCCTTGTAACAGCAAGGCTCAGAAGTGCCCACACACTCAGCCCTTAACCCCAGTGTGCAGAAAGGGTCAAAATGTGTTTTTCAGCAGAAATAAACATGTTTCTGCAAGTTTGGTCAACCCCATGTAAGTTATGGGGTAGTAACATCACACTTTTCAAAACGTGTTTTTCAGCCCGAAATAAGACGCGTTTTTTCAGACAACTGAATCTCCTTGTAACAGCAAGGCTCAGAAGAGCCCACACACTCAGCCCTTAACCCCAGTGTACAGAAAGTGCCAAAACGTGTTTTTCAGCAGAAATAAACATGTTTCTGCAAGTTTGGTCAACCCCATGTAAGTTATGGGGCAGTAACATCACATTTTCAAAACGTGTTTTTCAGCCCGAAATAAACGCGTTTTTTCAGACAACTGAATCTCCTTGTAACAGCAAGGCTCAGAAGTGCCCACACACTCAGCCCTTAACCCCAGTGTGCAGAAAGGGTCAAAATGTGTTTTTCAGCAGAAATAAACATGTTTCTGCAAGTTTGGTCAACCCCATGTAAGTTATGGGGCATTAACATCACACTTTTCAAAACGTGTTTTTCAGCCCGAAATAAGCGCGTTTTTTCAGACAACTGAATCTCCTTGTAACAGCAAGGCTCAGAAGAGCCCACACACTCAGCCCTTAACCCCAGTGTACAGAAAGTGTCAAAACGTGTTTTTCAGCAGAAATAAACATGTTTCTGCAAGTTTGGTCAACCCCATGTAAGTTATGGGGCAGTAACATCACACTTTTCAAAACGTGTTTTTCAGCCCGAAATAAGCGCGTTTTTTCAGACAACTGAATCTCCTTGTAACAGCAAGGCTCAGAAGAGCCCACACACTCAGCCCTTAACCCCAGTGTACAGAAAGTGTCAAAACGTGTTTTTCAGCAGAAATAAACATGTTTCTGCAAGTTTGGTCAACCCCATGTAAGTTATGGGGCAGTAACATCACACTTTTCAAAACGTGTTTTTCAGCCCGAAATAAACGCGTTTTTTCAGACAACTGAATCTCCTTGTAACAGCAAGGCTCAGAAGTGCCCACAAACTCAGCCCTTAACCGCAGTGTGCAGAAAGGGTCAAAATGTGTTTTTCAGCAGAAATAAACATGTTTCTGCAAGTTTGGTCAACCCCATGTAAGTTATGGGGCAGTAACATCACACTTTTCAAAACGTGTTTTTCAGCCCGAAATAAACGCGTTTTTTCAGACAACTGAATCTCCTTGTAACAGCAAGGCTCAGAAGAGCCCACACACTCAGCCCTTAACCCCAGTGTGCAGAAAGTGTCAAAACGTGTTTTTCAGCAGAAATAAACATGTTTCTGCAAGTTTGGTCAACCCCATGTAAGTTATGGGGTAGTAACATCACACTTTTCAAAACGTGTTTTTCAGCCCGAAATAAACGCGTTTTTTCAGACAACTGAATCTCCTTGTAACAGCAAGGCTCAGAAGTGCCCACACACTCAGCCCTTAACCCCAGTGTGCAGAAAGGGTCAAAATGTGTTTTTCAGCAGAAATAAACATGTTTCTGCAAGTTTGGTCAACCCCATGTAAGTTATGGGGTAGTAACATCACACTTTTCAAAACGTGTTTTTCAGCCCGAAATAAGCGCGTTGTTTCAGACAACTGAATCTCCTTGTAACAGCAAGGCTCAGAAGAGCCCACACACTCAGCCCTTAACCCCAGTGTGCAGAAAGTGTCAAAACGTGTTTTTCAGCAGAAATAAACATGTTTCTGCAAGTTTGGTCAACCCCATGTAAGTTATGGGGTAGTAACATCACACTTTTCAAAACGTGTTTTTCAGCCCGAAATAAACGCGTTTTTTCAGACAACTGAATCTCCTTGTAACAGCAAGGCTCAGAAGAGCCCACACACTCAGCCCTTAACCCCAGTGTACAGAAAGTGTCAAAACGTGTTTTTCAGCAGAAATAAACATGTTTCTGCAAGTTTGGTCAACCCCATGTAAGTTATGGGGCAGTAACATTACAATTTTCAAAACGTGTTTTTCAGCCCGAAATAAACGCGTTTTTTCAGACAACTGAATCTCCTTGTAACAGCAAGGCTCAGAAGAGCCCACACACTCAGCCCTTAACCCCAGTGTACAGAAAGTGCCAAAACGTGTTTTTCAGCAGAAATAAACATGTTTCTGCAAGTTTGGTCAACCCCATGTAAGTTATGGGGCAGTAAAATCACATTTTCAAACGTGTTTTTTCAGCCCGAAATAAGCGCGTTTTTTCAGACAAACTGAATCTCCTTGTAACAGCAAGGCTCAGAAGAGCCCACACACTCAGCCCTTAACCCCAGTGTACAGAAAGTGTCAAAACGTGTTTTTCAGCAGAAATAAACATGTTTCTGCAAGTTTGGTCAACCCCATGTAAGTTATGGGCAGTAACATCACACTTTTCAAAACGTGTTTTTCAGCCCGAAATAAGCGCGTTTTTTCAGACAACTGAATCTCCTTGTAACAGCAAGGCTCAGAAGAGCCCACACACTCAGCCCTTAACCCCAGTGTACAGAAAGTGTCAAAACGTGTTTTTCAGCAGAAATAAACATGTTTCTGCAAGTTTGGTCAACCCCATGTAAGTTATGGGGCAGTAACATCACACTTTTCAAAACGTGTTTTTCAGCCCCGAAATAAACGCGTTTTTTCAGACAACTGAATCTCCTTGTAACAGCAAGGCTCAGAAGTGCCCACAAACTCAGCCTTTAACCCCAGTGTGCAGAAAGGGTCAAAATGTGTTTTTCAGCAGAAATAAACATGTTTCTGCAAGTTTGGTCAACCCCATGTAAGTTATGGGGCAGTAACATCACACTTTTCAAAACGTGTTTTTCAGCCCGAAATAAACGCGTTTTTTCAGACAACTGAATCTCCTTGTAACAGCAAGGCTCAGAAGAGCCCACACACTCAGCCCTTAACCCCAGTGTGCAGAAAGTGTCAAAACGTGTTTTTCAGCAGAAATAAACATGTTTCTGCAAGTTTGGTCAACCCCATGTAAGTTATGGGGTAGTAACATCACACTTTTCAAAACGTGTTTTTCAGCCCGAAATAACGCGTTTTTTCAGACAAACTGAATCTCCTTGTAACAGCAAGGCTCAGAAGAGCCCACACACTCAGCCCTTAACCCCAGTGTACAGAAAGTGTCAAACGTGTTTTTCAGCAGAAATAAACATGTTTCTGCAAGTTTGGTCAACCCCATGTAAGTTATGGGGCAGTAACATTACAATTTTCAAAACGTGTTTTTCAGCCCGAAATAAACGCGTTTTTCAGACAACTGAATCTCCTTGTAACAGCAAGGCTCAGAAGTGCCCACACACTCAGCCCTTAACCCCAGTGTGCAGAAAGGGTCAAAATGTGTTTTTCAGCAGAAATAAACATGTTTCTGCAAGTTTGGTCAACCCCATGTAAGTTATGGGGCATTAACATCACACTTTTCAAAACGTGTTTTTTCAGCCCGAAATAAGCGCGTTTTTTCAGACAACTGAATCTCCTTGTAACAGCAAGGCTCAGAAGAGCCCACACACTCAGCCCTTAACCCCAGTGTACAGAAAGTGTCAAAACGTGTTTTTCAGCAGAAATAAACATGTTTCTGCAAGTTTGGTCAACCCCATGTAAGTTATGGGGCAGTAACATCACACTTTTCAAAACGTGTTTTTCAGCCCGAAATAAACGCGTTTTTTCAGACAACTGAATCTCCTTGTAACAGCAAGGCTCAGAAGTGCCCACAAACTCAGCCTTTAACCCCAGTGTGCAGAAAGGGTCAAAATGTGTTTTTCAGCAGAAATAAACATGTTTCTGCAAGTTTGGTCAACCCCATGTAAGTTATGGGGCAGTAACATCACACTTTTCAAAACGTGTTTTTCAGCCCGAAATAAGCGCGTTTTTTCAGACAACTGAATCTCCTTGTAACAGCAAGGCTCAGAAGAGCCCACACACTCAGCCCTTAACCCCAGTGTACAGAAAGTGTCAAAACGTGTTTTTCAGCAGAAATAAACATGTTTCTGCAAGTTTGGTCAACCCATGTAAGTTATGGGGCAGTAACATTACAATTTTCAAAACGTGTTTTTCAGCCCGAAATAAACGCGTTTTTTCAGACAACTGAATCTCCTTGTAACAGCAAGGCTCAGAAGTGCCCACAAACTCAGCCCTTAACCGCAGTGTGCAGAAAGGGTCAAAATGTGTTTTTCAGCAGAAATAAACATGTTTCTGCAAGTTTGGTCAACCCCATGTAAGTTATGGGGCAGTAACATCACACTTTTCAAAACGTGTTTTTCAGCCCGAAATAAACGCGTTTTTCAGACAACTGAATCTCCTTGTAACAGCAAGGCTCAGAAGAGCCCACACACTCAGCCCTTAACCCCAGTGTGCAGAAAGTGTCAAAACGTGTTTTTCAGCAGAAATAAACATGTTTCTGCAAGTTTGGTCAACCCCATGTAAGTTATGGGGTAGTAACATCACACTTTTCAAAACGTGTTTTTCAGCCCGAAATAAACGCGTTTTTTCAGACAACTGAATCTCCTTGTAACAGCAAGGCTCAGAAGTGCCCACACACTCAGCCCTTAACCCAGTGTGCAGAAAGGGTCAAAATGTGTTTTTCAGCAGAAATAAACATGTTTCTGCAAGTTTGGTCAAACCCCATGTAAGTTATGGGGTAGTAACATCACACTTTTCAAAACGTGTTTTTCAGCCCGAAATAAGCGCGTTGTTTCAGACAACTGAATCTCCTTGTAACAGCAAGGCTCAGAAGAGCCCACACACTCAGCCCTTAACCCCAGTGTGCAGAAAGTGTCAAAACGTGTTTTTCAGCAGAAATAAACATGTTTCTGCAAGTTTGGTCAACCCCATGTAAGTTATGGGGTAGTAACATCACACTTTTCAAAACGTGTTTTTCAGCCCGAAATAAACGCGTTTTTTCAGACAACTGAATCTCCTTGTAACAGCAAGGCTCAGAAGAGCCCACACACTCAGCCCTTAACCCCAGTGTACAGAAAGTGTCAAAACGTGTTTTTCAGCAGAAATAAACATGTTTCTGCAAGTTTGGTCAACCCCATGTAAGTTATGGGGCAGTAACATTACAATTTTCAAAACGTGTTTTTCAGCCCGAAATAAACGCGTTTTTTCAGACAACTGAATCTCCTTGTAACAGCAAGGCTCAGAAGAGCCCACACACTCAGCCCTTAACCCCAGTGTACAGAAAGTGCCAAAACGTGTTTTTCAGCAGAAATAAACATGTTTCTGCAAGTTTGGTCAACCCCATGTAAGTTATGGGGCAGTAAAATCACATTTTCAAAACGTGTTTTTCAGCCCGAAATAAGCGCGTTTTTTCAGACAACTGAATCTCCTTGTAACAGCAAGGCTCAGAAGAGCCCACACACTCAGCCTTAACCCCAGTGTACAGAAAGTGTCAAAACGTGTTTTTCAGCAGAAATAAACATGTTTCTGCAAGTTTGGTCAACCCCATGTAAGTTATGGGGCAGTAACATCACACTTTTCAAAACGTGTTTTTCAGCCCGAAATAAGCGCGTTTTTTCAGACAACTGAATCTCCTTGTAACAGCAAGGCTCAGAAGAGCCCACACACTCAGCCCTTAACCCCAGTGTACAGAAAGTGTCAAAACGTGTTTTTCAGCAGAAATAAACATGTTTCTGCAAGTTTGGTCAACCCCATGTAAGTTATGGGGCAGTAACATCACACTTTTCAAAACGTGTTTTTCAGCCCGAAATAAACGCGTTTTTTCAGACAACTGAATCTCCTTGTAACAGCAAGGCTCAGAAGTGCCCACAAACTCAGCCTTTAACCCCAGTGTGCAGAAAGGGTCAAAATGTGTTTTTCAGCAGAAATAAACATGTTTCTGCAAGTTTGGTCAACCCCATGTAAGTTATGGGGCAGTAACATCACACTTTTCAAAACGTGTTTTTCAGCCCGAAATAAACGCGTTTTTTCAGACAACTGAATCTCCTTGTAACAGCAAGGCCTCAGAAGAGCCCACACACTCAGCCCTTAACCCCAGTGTGCAGAAAGTGTCAAAACGTGTTTTTCAGCAGAAATAAACATGTTTCTGCAAGTTTGGTCAACCCCATGTAAGTTATGGGGTAGTAACATCACACTTTTCAAAACGTGTTTTTCAGCCCGAAATAAACGCGTTTTTTCAGACAACTGAATCTCCTTGTAACAGCAAGGCTCAGAAGAGCCCACACACTCAGCCCTTAACCCCAGTGTACAGAAAGTGTCAAAACGTGTTTTTCAGCAGAAATAAACATGTTTCTGCAAGTTTGGTCAACCCAATGTAAGTTATGGGGCAGTAACATTACAATTTTCAAAACGTGTTTTTCAGCCCGAAATAAACGCGTTTTTTCAGACAACTGAATCTCCTTGTAACAGCAAGGCTCAGAAGAGCCCACACACTCAGCCCTTAACCCCAGTGTACAGAAAGTGCCAAAACGTGTTTTTCAGCAGAAATAAACATGTTTCTGCAAGTTTGGTCAACCCCATGTAAGTTATGGGGCAGTAACATCACATTTTCAAAACGTGTTTTTCAGCCCGAAATAAACGCGTTTTTTCAGACAACTGAATCTCCTTGTAACAGCAAGGCTCAGAAGTGCCCACACACTCAGCCCTTAACCCCAGTGTGCAGAAAGGGTCAAAATGTGTTTTTCAGCAGAAATAAACATGTTTCTGCAAGTTTGGTCAACCCCATGTAAGTTATGGGGTAGTAACATCACACTTTTCAAAACGTGTTTTTCAGCCCGAAATAAGACGCGTTTTTTCAGACAACTGAATCTCCTTGTAACAGCAAGGCTCAGAAGAGCCCACACACTCAGCCCTTAACCCCAGTGTACAGAAAGTGCCAAAACGTGTTTTTCAGCAGAAATAAACATGTTTCTGCAAGTTTGGTCAACCCATGTAAGTTATGGGGCAGTAACATCACATTTTCAAAACGTGTTTTCAGCCCGAAATAAACGCGTTTTTTCAGACAACTGAATCTCCTTGTAACAGCAAGGCTCAGAAGTGCCCACACACTCAGCCCTTAACCCCAGTGTGCAGAAAGGGTCAAAATGTGTTTTTCAGCAGAAATAAACATGTTTCTGCAAGTTTGGTCAACCCATGTAAGTTATGGGGCAGTAACATTACAATTTTCAAAACGTGTTTTTCAGCCCGAAATAAACGCGTTTTTTCAGACAACTGAATCTCCTTGTAACAGCAAGGCTCAGAAGAGCCCACACACTCAGCTCTTAACCCCAGTGTACAGAAAGTGCCAAACGTGTTTTTCAGCAGAAATAAACATGTTTCTGCAAGTTTGGTCAACCCCATGTAAGTTATGGGGCAGTAAAATCACATTTTCAAAACGTGTTTTCAGCCCGAAATAAGCGCGTTTTTTTCAGACAACTGAATCTCCTTGTAACAGCAAGGCTCAGAAGAGCCCACACACTCAGCCCTTAACCCCAGTGTACAGAAAGTGTCAAAACGTGTTTTTCAGCAGAAATAAACATGTTTCTGCAAGTTTGGTCAACCCCATGTAAGTTATGGGGCAGTAACATCACATTTTCAAAACGTGTTTTTCAGCCCGAAATAAACGCTTTTTTCAGACAACTGAATCTCCTTGTAACAGCAAGGCTCAGAAGTGCCCACACACTCAGCCCTTAACCCCAGTGTGCAGAAAGGGTCCAAAATGTGTTTTTCAGCAGAAATAAACATGTTTCTGCAAGTTTGGTCAACCCCATGTAAGTTATGGGGTAGTAACATCACACTTTTCAAAACGTGTTTTTCAGCCCGAAATAAGACGCGTTTTTTCAGACAACTGAATCTCCTTGTAACAGCAAGGCTCAGAAGAGCCCACACACTCAGCCCTTAACCCCAGTGTACAGAAAGTGCCAAAACGTGTTTTTCAGCAGAAATAAACATGTTTCTGCAAGTTTGGTCAACCCCATGTAAGTTATGGGGCAGTAACATCACATTTTCAAAACGTGTTTTTCAGCCCGAAATAAACGCGTTTTTTCAGACAACTGAATCTCCTTGTAACAGCAAGGCTCAGAAGTGCCCACCACACTCAGCCCTTAACCCCAGTGTGCAGAAAGGGTCAAAATGTGTTTTTCAGCAGAAATAAACATGTTTCTGCAAGTTTGGTCAACCCCATGTAAGTTATGGGGCATTAACATCACACTTTTCAAAACGTGTTTTTCAGCCCGAAATAAGCGCGTTTTTTCAGACAACTGAATCTCCTTGTAACAGCAAGGCTCAGAAGAGCCCACACACTCAGCCCTTAACCCCAGTGTACAGAAAGTGTCAAAACGTGTTTTTCAGCAGAAATAAACATGTTTCTGCAAGTTTGGTCAACCCCATGTAAGTTATGGGGCAGTAACATCACACTTTTCAAAACGTGTTTTTCAGCCCGAAATAAGCGCGTTTTTTCAGACAACTGAATCTCCTTGTAACAGCAAGGCTCAGAAGAGCCCACACACTCAGCCCTTAACCCCAGTGTACAGAAAGTGTCAAAACGTGTTTTTCAGCAGAAATAAACATGTTTCTGCAAGTTTGGTCAACCCCATGTAAGTTATGGGGCAGTAACATCACACTTTTCAAAACGTGTTTTTCAGCCCGAAATAAACGCGTTTTTTCAGACAACTGAATCTCCTTGTAACAGCAAGGCTCAGAAGTGCCCACAAACTCAGCCCTTAACCGCAGTGTGCAGAAAGGGTCAAAATGTGTTTTTCAGCAGAAATAAACATGTTTCTGCAAGTTTGGTCAACCCCATGTAAGTTATGGGGCAGTAACATCACACTTTTCAAAACGTGTTTTTCAGCCCGAAATAAACGCGTTTTTTCAGACAACTGAATCTCCTTGTAACAGCAAGGCTCAGAAGAGCCCACACACTCAGCCCTTAACCCCAGTGTGCAGAAAGTGTCAAAACGTGTTTTTCAGCAGAAATAAACATGTTTCTGCAAGTTTGGTCAACCCCATGTAAGTTATGGGGTAGTAACATCACACTTATCAAAACGTGTTTTTCAGCCCGAAATAAACGCGTTTTTTCAGACAACTGAATCTCCTTGTAACAGCAAGGCTCAGAAGTGCCCACACACTCAGCCCTTAACCCCAGTGTGCAGAAAGGGTCAAAATGTGTTTTTCAGCAGAAATAAACATGTTTCTGCAAGTTTGGTCAACCCCATGTAAGTTATGGGGTAGTAACATCACACTTTTCAAAACGTGTTTTTCAGCCCGAAATAAGCGCGTTGTTTCAGACAACTGAATCTCCTTGTAACAGCAAGGCTCAGAAGAGCCCACACACTCAGCCCTTAACCCCAGTGTGCAGAAAGTGTCAAAACGTGTTTTTCAGCAGAAATAAACATGTTTCTGCAAGTTTGGTCAACCCCATGTAAGTTATGGGGTAGTAACATCACACTTTTCAAAACGTGTTTTTCAGCCCGAAATAAACGCGTTTTTTCAGACAACTGAATCTCCTTGTAACAGCAAGGCTCAGAAGAGCCCACACACTCAGCCCTTAACCCCAGTGTACAGAAAGTGTCAAAACGTGTTTTTCAGCAGAAATAAACATGTTTCTGCAAGTTTGGTCAACCCCATGTAAGTTATGGGGCAGTAACATTACAATTTTCAAAACGTGTTTTTCAGCCCGAAATAAACGCGTTTTTTCAGACAACTGAATCTCCTTGTAACAGCAAGGCTCAGAAGAGCCCACACACTCAGCCCTTAACCCCAGTGTACAGAAAGTGCCAAAACGTGTTTTTCAGCAGAAATAAACATGTTTCTGCAAGTTTGGTCAACCCCATGTAAGTTATGGGGCAGTAAAATCACATTTTCAAAACGTGTTTTTCAGCCCGAAATAAACGCGTTTTTTCAGACAACTGAATCTCCTTGTAACAGCAAGGCTCAGAAGTGCCCACACACTCAGCCCTTAACCCCAGTGTGCAGAAAGGGTCAAAATGTGTTTTTCAGCAGAAATAAACATGTTTCTGCAAGTTTGGTCAACCCCATGTAAGTTATGGGGCATTAACATCACACTTTTCAAAACGTGTTTTTCAGCCCGAAATAAGCGCGTTTTTTCAGACAACTGAATCTCCTTGTAACAGCAAGGCTCAGAAGAGCCCACACACTCAGCCCTTAACCCCAGTGTGCAGAAAGGGTCAAAACGTGTTTTTCAGCAGAAATAAACATGTTTCTGCAAGTTTGGTCAACCCCATGTAAGTTATGGGGCATTAACATCACACTTTTCAAAACGTGTTTTTCAGCCCGAAATAAGCGCGTTTTTTCAGACAACTGAATCTCCTTGTAACAGCAAGGCTCAGAAGAGCCCACACACTCAGCCCTTAACCCCAGTGTACAGAAAGTGTCAAAACGTGTTTTTCAGCAGAAATAAACATGTTTCTGCAAGTTTGGTCAACCCCATGTAAGTTATGGGGCAGTAACATCACACTTTTCAAAACGTGTTTTTCAGCCCGAAATAAACGCGTTTTTTCAGACAACTGAATCTCCTTGTAACAGCAAGGCTCAGAAGAGCCCACACACTCAGCCCTTAACCCCAGTGTACAGAAAGTGTCAAAACGTGTTTTTCAGCAGAAATAAACATGTTTCTGCAAGTTTGGTCAACCCCATGTAAGTTATGGGGCAGTAACATCACACTTTTCAAAACGTGTTTTTCAGCCCGAAATAAACGCGTTTTTTCAGACAACTGAATCTCCTTGTAACAGCAAGGCTCAGAAGTGCCCACACACTCAGCCCTTAACCCCAGTGTGCAGAAAGTGTCAAAACGTGTTTTTCAGCAGAAATAAACATGTTTCTGCAAGTTTGGTCAACCCCATGTTAGTTATGGGGCAGTAACATCACTCTTTTCAAAACGTGTTTTTCAGCCCGAAATAAGCGCGTTTTTTCAGACAACTGAATCTCCTTGTAACAGCAAGGCTCAGAAGAGCCCACACACTCAGCCCTTAACCCCAGTGTGCAGAAAGTGTCAAAACGTGTTTTTCAGCAGAAATAAACATGTTTCTGCAAGTTTGGTCAACCCCATGTAAGTTATGGGGTAGTAACATCACACTTTTCAAAACGTGTTTTTCAGCCCGAAATAAACGCGTTTTTTCAGACAACTGAATCTCCTTGTAACAGCAAGGCTCAGAAGTGCCCACACACTCAGCCCTTAACCCCAGTGTGCAGAAAGGGTCAAAATGTGTTTTTCAGCAGAAATAAACATGTTTCTGCAAGTTTGGTCAACCCCATGTAAGTTATGGGGTAGTAACATCACACTTTTCAAAACGTGTTTTTCAGCCCGAAATAAGCGCGTTTTTTCAGACAATTGAATCTCCTTGTAACAGCAATGCTCAGAAGAGCCCACACACTCAGCCCTTAACCCCAGTGTGCAGAAAGTGTCAAAACGTGTTTTTCAGCAGAAATAAACATGTTTCTGCAAGTTTGGTCAACCCCATGTAAGTTATGCGGTAGTAACATCACACTTTTCAAAACGTGTTTTTCAGCCCGAAATAAACGCGTTTTTTCAGACAACTGAATCTCCTTGTAACAGCAAGGCTCAGAAGAGCCCACACACTCAGCCCTTAACCCCAGTGTACAGAAAGTGTCAAAACGTGTTTTTCAGCAGAAATAAACATGTTTCTGCAAGTTTGGTCAACCCCATGTAAGTTATGGGGCAGTAACATTACACTTTTCAAAACGTGTTTTTCAGCCCGAAATAAACGCGTTTTTTCAGACAACTGAATCTCCTTGTAACAGCAAGGCTCAGAAGAGCCCACACACTCAGCCCTTAACCCCAGTGTACAGAAAGTGCCAAAACGTGTTTTTCAGCAGAAATAAACATGTTTCTGCAAGTTTGGTCAACCCCATGTAAGTTATGGGGCAGTAACATCACATTTTCAAAACGTGTTTTTCAGCCCGAAATAAACGCGTTTTTTCAGACAACTGAATCTCCTTGTAACAGCAAGGCTCAGAAGTGCCCACACACTCAGCCCTTAACCCCAGTGTGCAGAAAGGGTCAAAATGTGTTTTTCAGCAGAAATAAACATGTTTCTGCAAGTTTGGTCAACCCCATGTAAGTTATGGGGCATTAACATCACACTTTTCAAAACGTGTTTTTCAGCCCGAAATAAGCGCGTTTTTTCAGACAACTGAATCTCCTTGTAACAGCAAGGCTCAGAAGAGCCCACACACTCAGCCCTTAACCCCAGTGTACAGAAAGTGTCAAAACGTGTTTTTCAGCAGAAATAAACATGTTTCTGCAAGTTTGGTCAACCCCATGTAAGTTATGGGGCAGTAACATCACACTTTTCAAAACGTGTTTTTCAGCCCGAAATAAGCGCGTTTTTTCAGACAACTGAATCTCCTTGTAACAGCAAGGCTCAGAAGAGCCCACACACTCAGCCCTTAACCCCAGTGTACAGAAAGTGTCAAAACGTGTTTTTCAGCAGAAATAAACATGTTTCTGCAAGTTTGGTCAACCCCATGTAAGTTATGGGGCAGTAACATCACACTTTTCAAAACGTGTTTTTCAGCCCGAAATAAACGCGTTTTTTCAGACAACTGAATCTCCTTGTAACAGCAAGGCTCAGAAGTGCCCACAAACTCAGCCTTTAACCCCAGTGTGCAGAAAGGGTCAAAATGTGTTTTTCAGCAGAAATAAACATGTTTCTGCAAGTTTGGTCAACCCCATGTAAGTTATGGGGCAGTAACATCACACTTTTCAAAACGTGTTTTTCAGCCCGAAATAAACGCGTTTTTTCAGACAACTGAATCTCCTTGTAACAGCAAGGCTCAGAAGAGCCCACACACTCAGCCCTTAACCCCAGTATGCAGAAAGTGTCAAAACGTGTTTTTCAGCAGAAATAAACATGTTTCTGCAAGTTTGGTCAACCCCATGTAAGTTATGGGGTAGTAACATCACACTTTTCAAAACGTGTTTTTCAGCCCGAAATAAACGCGTTTTTTCAGACAACTGAATCTCCTTGTAACAGCAAGGCTCAGAAGAGCCCACACACTCAGCCCTTAACCCCAGTGTACAGAAAGTGTCAAAACGTGTTTTTCAGCAGAAATAAACATGTTTCTGCAAGTTTGGTCAACCCCATGTAAGTTATGGGGCAGTAACATTACAATTTTCAAAACGTGTTTTTCAGCCCGAAATAAACGCGTTTTTTCAGACAACTGAATCTCCTTGTAACAGCAAGGCTCAGAAGAGCCCACACACTCAGCCCTTAACCCCAGTGTACAGAAAGTGCCAAAACGTGTTTTTCAGCAGAAATAAACATGTTTCTGCAAGTTTGGTCAACCCCATGTAAGTTATGGGGCAGTAACATCACATTTTCAAAACGTGTTTTTCAGGCCGAAATAAACGCGTTTTTTCAGACAACTGAATCTCCTTGTAACAGCAAGGCTCAGAAGTGCCCACACACTCAGCCCTTAACCCCAGTGTGCAGAAAGGGTCAAAATGTGTTTTTCAGCAGAAATAAACATGTTTCTGCAAGTTTGGTCAACCCCATGTAAGTTATGGGGTAGTAACATCACACTTTTCAAAACGTGTTTTTCAGCCCGAAATAAGCGCGTTTTTTCAGACAACTGAATCTCCTTGTAACAGCAAGGCTCAGAAGAGCCCACACACTCAGCCCTTAACCCCAGTGTACAGAAAGTGCCAAAACGTGTTTTTCAGCAGAAATAAACATGTTTCTGCAAGTTTGGTCAACCCCATGTAAGTTATGGGGCAGTAACATCACATTTTCAAAACGTGTTTTTCAGCCCGAAATAAACGCGTTTTTTCAGACAACTGAATCTCCTTGTAACAGCAAGGCTCAGAAGTGCCCACACACTCAGCCCTTAACCCCAGTGTGCAGAAAGGGTCAAAATGTGTTTTTCAGCAGAAATAAACATGTTTCTGCAAGTTTGGTCAACCCCATGTAAGTTATGGGGTAGTAACATCACACTTTTCAAAACGTGTTTTTCAGCCCGAAATAAGCGCGTTTTTTCAGACAACTGAATCTCCTTGTAACAGCAAGGCTCAGAAGAGCCCACACACTCAGCCCTTAACCCCAGTGTGCAGAAAGTGTCAAAACGTGTTTTTCAGCAGAAATAAACATGTTTCTGCAAGTTTGGTCAACCCCATGTAAGTTATGGGGTAGTAACATCACACTTTTCAAAACGTGTTTTTCAGCCCGAAATAAACGCGTTTTTTCAGACAACTGAATCTCCTTGTAACAGCAAGGCTCAGAAGAGCCCACACACTCAGCCCTTAACCCCAGTGTACAGAAAGTGTCAAAACGTGTTTTTCAGCAGAAATAAACATGTTTCTGCAAGTTTGGTCAACCCCATGTAAGTTATGGGGCAGTAACATCACATTTTCAAAACGTGTTTTTCAGCCCGAAATAAACGCGTTTTTTCAGACAACTGAATCTCCTTGTAACAGCAAGGCTCAGAAGTGCCCACACACTCAGCCCTTAACCCCAGTGTGCAGAAAGGGTCAAAATGTGTTTTTCAGCAGAAATAAACATGTTTCTGCAAGTTTGGTCAACCCCATGTAAGTTATGGGGCATTAACATCACACTTTTCAAAACGTGTTTTTCAGCCCGAAATAAGCGCGTTTTTTCAGACAACTGAATCTCCTTGTAACAGCAAGGCTCAGAAGAGCCCACACACTCAGCCCTTAACCCCAGTGTGCAGAAAGTGTCAAAACGTGTTTTTCAGCAGAAATAAACATGTTTCTGCAAGTTTGGTCAACCCCATGTAAGTTATGGGGTAGTAACATCACACTTTTCAAAACGTGTTTTTCAGCCCGAAATAAACGCGTTTTTTCAGACAACTGAATCTCCTTGTAACAGCAAGGCTCAGAAGAGCCCACACACTCAGCCCTTAACCCCAGTGTGCAGAAAGTGTCAAAACGTGTTTTTCAGCAGAAATAAACATGTTTCTGCAAGTTTGGTCAACCCCATGTTAGTTATGGGGCAGTAACATCACTCTTTTCAAAACGTGTTTTTCAGCCCGAAATAAGCGCGTTTTTTCAGACAACTGAATCTCCTTGTAACAGCAAGGCTCAGAAGAGCCCACACACTCAGCCCTTAACCCCAGTGTACAGAAAGTGTCAAAACGTGTTTTTCAGCAGAAATAAACATGTTTCTGCAAGTTTGGTCAACCCCATGTAAGTTATGGGGCAGTAACATTACACTTTTCAAAACGTGTTTTTCAGCCCGAAATAAGCGCGTTTTTTCAGACAACTGAATCTCCTTGTAACAGCAAGGCTCAGAAGAGCCCACACACTCAGCCCTTAACCCCAGTGTACAGAAAGTGCCAAAACGTGTTTTTCAGCAGAAATAAACATGTTTCTGCAAGTTTGGTCAACCCCATGTAAGTTATGGGGCAGTAACATCACATTTTCAAAACGTGTTTTTCAGCCCGAAATAAACGCGTTTTTTCAGACAACTGAATCTCCTTGTAACAGCAAGGCTCAGAAGTGCCCACACACTCAGCCCTTAACCCCAGTGTGCAGAAAGGGTCAAAATGTGTTTTTCAGCAGAAATAAACATGTTTCTGCAAGTTTGGTCAACCCCATGTAAGTTATGGGGCATTAACATCACACTTTTCAAAACGTGTTTTTCAGCCCGAAATAAGCGCGTTTTTTCAGACAACTGAATCTCCTTGTAACAGCAAGGCTCAGAAGAGCCCACACACTCAGCCCTTAACCCCAGTGTACAGAAAGTGTCAAAACGTGTTTTTCAGCAGAAATAAACATGTTTCTGCAAGTTTGGTCAACCCCATGTAAGTTATGGGGCAGTAACATCACACTTTTCAAAACGTGTTTTTCAGCCCGAAATAAGCGCGTTTTTTCAGACAACTGAATCTCCTTGTAACAGCAAGGCTCAGAAGAGCCCACACACTCAGCCCTTAACCCCAGTGTGCAGAAAGTGTCAAAACGTGTTTTTCAGCAGAAATAAACATGTTTCTGCAAGTTTGGTCAACCCCATGTAAGTTATGGGGTAGTAACATCACACTTTTCAAAACGTGTTTTTCAGCCCGAAATAAACGCGTTTTTTCAGACAACTGAATCTCCTTGTAACAGCAAGGCTCAGAAGTGCCCACACACTCAGCCCTTAACCCCAGTGTGCAGAAAGGGTCAAAATGTGTTTTTCAGCAGAAATAAACATGTTTCTGCAAGTTTGGTCAACCCCATGTAAGTTATGGGGTAGTAACATCACACTTTTCAAAACGTGTTTTTCAGCCCGAAATAAGCGCGTTTTTTCAGACAACTGAATCTCCTTGTAACAGCAAGGCTCAGAAGAGCCCACACACTCAGCCCTTAACCCCAGTGTGCAGAAAGTGTCAAAACGTGTTTTTCAGCAGAAATAAACATGTTTCTGCAAGTTTGGTCAACCCCATGTAAGTTATGGGGTAGTAACATCACACTTTTCAAAACGTGTTTTTCAGCCCGAAATAAACGCGTTTTTTCAGACAACTGAATCTCCTTGTAACAGCAAGGCTCAGAAGAGCCCACACACTCAGCCCTTAACCCCAGTGTACAGAAAGTGTCAAAACGTGTTTTTCAGCAGAAATAAACATGTTTCTGCAAGTTTGGTCAACCCCATGTAAGTTATGGGGCAGTAACATTACAATTTTCAAAACGTGTTTTTCAGCCCGAAATAAACGCGTTTTTTCAGACAACTGAATCTCCTTGTAACAGCAAGGCTCAGAAGAGCCCACACACTCAGCCCTTAACCCCAGTGTACAGAAAGTGCCAAAACGTGTTTTTCAGCAGAAATAAACATGTTTCTGCAAGTTTGGTCAACCCCATGTAAGTTATGGGGCAGTAACATCACATTTTCAAAACGTGTTTGTCAGCCCGAAATAAACGCGTTTTTTCAGACAACTGAATCTCCTTGTAACAGCAAGGCTCAGAAGTGCCCACACACTCAGCCCTTAACCCCAGTGTGCAGAAAGGGTCAAAATGTGTTTTTCAGCAGAAATAAACCTGTTTCTGCAAGTTTGGTCAACCCCATGTAAGTTATGGGGTAGTAACATAACACTTTTCAAAACGTGTTTTTCAGCCCGAAATAAGCGCGTTTTTTCAGACAACTGAATCTCCTTGTAACAGCAAGGCTCAGAAGAGCCCACACACTCAGCCCTTAACCCCAGTGTACAGAAAGTGTCAAAACGTGTTTTTCAGCAGAAATAAACATGTTTCTGCAAGTTTGGTCAACCCCATGTAAGTTATGGGGCAGTAACATCACACTTTTCAAAACGTGTTTTTCAGCCCGAAATAAACGCGTTTTTTCAGACAACTGAATCTCCTTGTAACAGCAAGGCTCAGAAGTGCCCACAAACTCAGCCCTTAACCGCAGTGTGCAGAAAGGGTCAAAATGTGTTTTTCAGCAGAAATAAACATGTTTCTGCAAGTTTGGTCAACCCCATGTAAGTTATGGGGCAGTAACATCACACTTTTCAAAACGTGTTTTTCAGCCCGAAATAAACGCGTTTTTTCAGACAACTGAATCTCCTTGTAACAGCAAGGCTCAGAAGAGCCCACACACTCAGCCCTTAACCCCAGTGTGCAGAAAGTGTCAAAACGTGTTTTTCAGCAGAAATAAACATGTTTCTGCAAGTTTGGTCAACCCCATGTAAGTTATGGGGCAGTAACATCACACTTTTCAAAACGTGTTTTTCAGCCCGAAATAAACGCGTTTTTTCAGACAACTGAATCTCCTTGTAACAGCAAGGCTCAGAAGAGCCCACACACTCAGCCCTTAACCCCAGTGTACAGAAAGTGTCAAAACGTGTTTTTCAGCAGAAATAAACATATTTCTGCAAGTTTGGTCAACCCCATGTAAGTTATGGGGCAGTAACATCACACTTTTCAAAACGTGTTTTTCAGCCCGAAATAAACGCGTTTTTTCAGACAACTGAATCTCCTTGTAACAGCAAGGCTCAGAAGTGCCCACACACTCAGCCCTTAACCCCAGTGTGCAGAAAGGGTCAAAATGTGTTTTTCAGCAGAAATAAACATGTTTCTGCAAGTTTGGTCAACCCCATGTAAGTTATGGGGCATTAACATCACACTTTTCAAAACGTGTTTTTCAGCCCGAAATAAGCGCGTTTTTTCAGACAACTGAATCTCCTTGTAACAGCAAGGCTCAGAAGAGCCCACACACTCAGCCCTTAACCCCAGTGTACAGAAAGTGTCAAAACGTGTTTTTCAGCAGAAATAAACATGTTTCTGCAAGTTTGGTCAACCCCATGTAAGTTATGGGGCAGTAACATCACACTTTTCAAAACGTGTTTTTCAGCCCGAAATAAGCGCGTTTTTTCAGACAACTGAATCTCCTTGTAACAGCAAGGCTCAGAAGAGCCCACACACTCAGCCCTTAACCCCAGTGTACAGAAAGTGTCAAAACGTGTTTTTCAGCAGAAATAAACATGTTTCTGCAAGTTTGGTCAACCCCATGTAAGTTATGGGGCAGTAACATCACACTTTTCAAAACGTGTTTTTCAGCCCGAAATAAACGCGTTTTTTCAGACAACTGAATCTCCTTGCAACAGCAAGGCTCAGAAGTGCCCACAAACTCAGCCCTTAACCGCAGTGTGCAGAAAGGGTCAAAATGTGTTTTTCAGCAGAAATAAACATGTTTCTGCAAGTTTGGTCAACCCCATGTAAGTTATGGGGCAGTAACATCACACTTTTCAAAACGTGTTTTTCAGCCCGAAATAAACGCGTTTTTTCAGACAACTGAATCTCCTTGTAACAGCAAGGCTCAGAAGAGCCCACACACTCAGCCCTTAACCCCAGTGTGCAGAAAGTGTCAAAACGTGTTTTTCAGCAGAAATAAACATGTTTCTGCAAGTTTGGTCAACCCCATGTAAGTTATGGGGTAGTAACATCACACTTTTCAAAACGTGTTTTTCAGCCCGAAATAAACGCGTTTTTTCAGACAACTGAATCTCCTTGTAACAGCAAGGCTCAGAAGTGCCCACACACTCAGCCCTTAACCCCAGTGTGCAGAAAGGGTCAAAATGTGTTTTTCAGCAGAAATAAACATGTTTCTGCAAGTTTGGTCAACCCCATGTAAGTTATGGGGTAGTAACATCACACTTTTCAAAACGTGTTTTTCAGCCCGAAATAAGCGCGTTTTTTCAGACAACTGAATCTCCTTGTAACAGCAAGGCTCAGAAGAGCCCACACACTCAGCCCTTAACCCCAGTGTGCAGAAAGTGTCAAAACGTGTTTTTCAGCAGAAATAAACATGTTTCTGCAAGTTTGGTCAACCCCATGTAAGTTATGGGGTAGTAACATCACACTTTTCAAAACGTGTTTTTCAGCCCGAAATAAACGCGTTTTTTCAGACAACTGAATCTCCTTGTAACAGCAAGGCTCAGAAGAGCCCACACACTCAGCCCTTAACCCCAGTGTACAGAAAGTGTCAAAACGTGTTTTTCAGCAGAAATAAACATGTTTCTGCAAGTTTGGTCAACCCCATGTAAGTTATGGGGCAGTAACATTACAATTTTCAAAACGTGTTTTTCAGCCCGAAATAAACGCGTTTTTTCAGACAACTGAATCTCCTTGTAACAGCAAGGCTCAGAAGAGCCCACACACTCAGCCCTTAACCCCAGTGTACAGAAAGTGCCAAAACGTGTTTTTCAGCAGAAATAAACATGTTTCTGCAAGTTTGGTCAACCCCATGTAAGTTATGGGGCAGTAACATCACATTTTCAAAACGTGTTTGTCAGCCCGAAATAAACGCGTTTTTTCAGACAACTGAATCTCCTTGTAACAGCAAGGCTCAGAAGTGCCCACACACTCAGCCCTTAACCCCAGTGTGCAGAAAGGGTCAAAATGTGTTTTTCAGCAGAAATAAACCTGTTTCTGCAAGTTTGGTCAACCCCATGTAAGTTATGGGGTAGTAACATAACACTTTTCAAAACGTGTTTTTCAGCCCGAAATAAGCGCGTTTTTTCAGACAACTGAATCTCCTTGTAACAGCAAGGCTCAGAAGAGCCCACACACTCAGCCCTTAACCCCAGTGTACAGAAAGTGTCAAAACGTGTTTTTCAGCAGAAATAAACATGTTTCTGCAAATTTGGTCAACCCCATGTAAGTTATGGGGCAGTAACATCACACTTTTCAAAACGTGTTTTTCAGCCCGAAATAAACGCGTTTTTTCAGACAACTGAATCTCCTTGTAACAGCAAGGCTCAGAAGTGCCCACAAACTCAGCCTTTAACCCCAGTGTGCAGAAAGGGTCAAAATGTGTTTTTCAGCAGAAATAAACATGTTTCTGCAAGTTTGGTCAACCCCATGTAAGTTATGGGGCAGTAACATCACACTTTTCAAAACGTGTTTTTCAGCCCGAAATAAACGCGTTTTTTCAGACAACTGAATCTCCTTGTAACAGCAAGGCTCAGAAGAGCCCACACACTCAGCCCTTAACCCCAGTATGCAGAAAGTGTCAAAACGTGTTTTTCAGCAGAAATAAACATGTTTCTGCAAGTTTGGTCAACCCCATGTAAGTTATGGGGTAGTAACATCACACTTTTCAAAACGTGTTTTTCAGCCCGAAATAAACGCGTTTTTTCAGACAACTGAATCTCCTTGTAACAGCAAGGCTCAGAAGAGCCCACACACTCAGCCCTTAACCCCAGTGTACAGAAAGTGTCAAAACGTGTTTTTCAGCAGAAATAAACATGTTTCTGCAAGTTTGGTCAACCCCATGTAAGTTATGGGGCAGTAACATTACAATTTTCAAAACGTGTTTTTCAGCCCGAAATAAACGCGTTTTTTCAGACAACTGAATCTCCTTGTAACAGCAAGGCTCAGAAGAGCCCACACACTCAGCCCTTAACCCCAGTGTACAGAAAGTGCCAAAACGTGTTTTTCAGCAGAAATAAACATGTTTCTGCAAGTTTGGTCAACCCCATGTAAGTTATGGGGCAGTAACATCACATTTTCAAAACGTGTTTTTCAGCCCGAAATAAACGCGTTTTTTCAGACAACTGAATCTCCTTGTAACAGCAAGGCTCAGAAGTGCCCACACACTCAGCCCTTAACCCCAGTGTGCAGAAAGGGTCAAAATGTGTTTTTCAGCAGAAATAAACATGTTTCTGCAAGTTTGGTCAACCCCATGTAAGTTATGGGGTAGTAACATCACACTTTTCAAAACGTGTTTTTCAGCCCGAAATAAGCGCGTTTTTTCAGACAACTGAATCTCCTTGTAACAGCAAGGCTCAGAAGAGCCCACACACTCAGCCCTTAACCCCAGTGTGCAGAAAGTGTCAAAACGTGTTTTTCAGCAGAAATAAACATGTTTCTGCAAGTTTGGTCAACCCCATGTAAGTTATGGGGTAGTAACATCACACTTTTCAAAACGTGTTTTTCAGCCCGAAATAAACGCGTTTTTTCAGACAACTGAATCTCCTTGTAACAGCAAGGCTCAGAAGAGCCCACACACTCAGCCCTTAACCCCAGTGTACAGAAAGTGTCAAAACGTGTTTTTCAGCAGAAATAAACATGTTTCTGCAAGTTTGGTCAACCCCATGTAAGTTATGGGGCAGTAACATTACAATTTTCAAAACGTGTTTTTCAGCCCGAAATAAACGCGTTTTTTCAGACAACTGAATCTCCTTGTAACAGCAAGGCTCAGAAGAGCCCACACACTCAGCCCTTAACCCCAGTGTACAGAAAGTGCCAAAACGTGTTTTTCAGCAGAAATAAACATGTTTCTGCAAGTTTGGTCAACCCCATGTAAGTTATGGGGCAGTAACATCACATTTTCAAAACGTGTTTTTCAGGCCGAAATAAACGCGTTTTTTCAGACAACTGAATCTCCTTGTAACAGCAAGGCTCAGAAGTGCCCACACACTCAGCCCTTAACCCCAGTGTGCAGAAAGGGTCAAAATGTGTTTTTCAGCAGAAATAAACATGTTTCTGCAAGTTTGGTCAACCCCATGTAAGTTATGGGGTAGTAACATCACACTTTTCAAAACGTGTTTTTCAGCCCGAAATAAGCGCGTTTTTTCAGACAACTGAATCTCCTTGTAACAGCAAGGCTCAGAAGAGCCCACACACTCAGCCCTTAACCCCAGTGTACAGAAAGTGCCAAAACGTGTTTTTCAGCAGAAATAAACATGTTTCTGCAAGTTTGGTCAACCCCATGTAAGTTATGGGGCAGTAACATCACATTTTCAAAACGTGTTTTTCAGCCCGAAATAAACGCGTTTTTTCAGACAACTGAATCTCCTTGTAACAGCAAGGCTCAGAAGTGCCCACACACTCAGCCCTTAACCCCAGTGTGCAGAAAGGGTCAAAATGTGTTTTTCAGCAGAAATAAACATGTTTCTGCAAGTTTGGTCAACCCCATGTAAGTTATGGGGTAGTAACATCACACTTTTCAAAACGTGTTTTTCAGCCCGAAATAAGCGCGTTTTTTCAGACAACTGAATCTCCTTGTAACAGCAAGGCTCAGAAGAGCCCACACACTCAGCCCTTAACCCCAGTGTGCAGAAAGTGTCAAAACGTGTTTTTCAGCAGAAATAAACATGTTTCTGCAAGTTTGGTCAACCCCATGTAAGTTATGGGGTAGTAACATCACACTTTTCAAAACGTGTTTTTCAGCCCGAAATAAACGCGTTTTTTCAGACAACTGAATCTCCTTGTAACAGCAAGGCTCAGAAGAGCCCACACACTCAGCCCTTAACCCCAGTGTACAGAAAGTGTCAAAACGTGTTTTTCAGCAGAAATAAACATGTTTCTGCAAGTTTGGTCAACCCCATGTAAGTTATGGGGCAGTAACATCACATTTTCAAAACGTGTTTTTCAGCCCGAAATAAACGCGTTTTTTCAGACAACTGAATCTCCTTGTAACAGCAAGGCTCAGAAGTGCCCACACACTCAGCCCTTAACCCCAGTGTGCAGAAAGGGTCAAAATGTGTTTTTCAGCAGAAATAAACATGTTTCTGCAAGTTTGGTCAACCCCATGTAAGTTATGGGGCATTAACATCACACTTTTCAAAACGTGTTTTTCAGCCCGAAATAAGCGCGTTTTTTCAGACAACTGAATCTCCTTGTAACAGCAAGGCTCAGAAGAGCCCACACACTCAGCCCTTAACCCCAGTGTGCAGAAAGTGTCAAAACGTGTTTTTCAGCAGAAATAAACATGTTTCTGCAAGTTTGGTCAACCCCATGTAAGTTATGGGGTAGTAACATCACACTTTTCAAAACGTGTTTTTCAGCCCGAAATAAACGCGTTTTTTCAGACAACTGAATCTCCTTGTAACAGCAAGGCTCAGAAGAGCCCACACACTCAGCCCTTAACCCCAGTGTGCAGAAAGTGTCAAAACGTGTTTTTCAGCAGAAATAAACATGTTTCTGCAAGTTTGGTCAACCCCATGTTAGTTATGGGGCAGTAACATCACTCTTTTCAAAACGTGTTTTTCAGCCCGAAATAAGCGCGTTTTTTCAGACAACTGAATCTCCTTGTAACAGCAAGGCTCAGAAGAGCCCACACACTCAGCCCTTAACCCCAGTGTACAGAAAGTGTCAAAACGTGTTTTTCAGCAGAAATAAACATGTTTCTGCAAGTTTGGTCAACCCCATGTAAGTTATGGGGCAGTAACATTACACTTTTCAAAACGTGTTTTTCAGCCCGAAATAAACGCGTTTTTTCAGACAACTGAATCTCCTTGTAACAGCAAGGCTCAGAAGAGCCCACACACTCAGCCCTTAACCCCAGTGTACAGAAAGTGCCAAAACGTGTTTTTCAGCAGAAATAAACATGTTTCTGCAAGTTTGGTCAACCCCATGTAAGTTATGGGGCAGTAACATCACATTTTCAAAACGTGTTTTTCAGCCCGAAATAAACGCGTTTTTTCAGACAACTGAATCTCCTTGTAACAGCAAGGCTCAGAAGTGCCCACACACTCAGCCCTTAACCCCAGTGTGCAGAAAGGGTCAAAATGTGTTTTTCAGCAGAAATAAACATGTTTCTGCAAGTTTGGTCAACCCCATGTAAGTTATGGGGCATTAACATCACACTTTTCAAAACGTGTTTTTCAGCCCGAAATAAGCGCGTTTTTTCAGACAACTGAATCTCCTTGTAACAGCAAGGCTCAGAAGAGCCCACACACTCAGCCCTTAACCCCAGTGTACAGAAAGTGTCAAAACGTGTTTTTCAGCAGAAATAAACATGTTTCTGCAAGTTTGGTCAACCCCATGTAAGTTATGGGGCAGTAACATCACACTTTTCAAAACGTGTTTTTCAGCCCGAAATAAGCGCGTTTTTTCAGACAACTGAATCTCCTTGTAACAGCAAGGCCCAGAAGAGCCCACACACTCAGCCCTTAACCCCAGTGTACAGAAAGTGTCAAAACGTGTTTTTCAGCAGAAATAAACATGTTTCTGCAAGTTTGGTCAACCCCATGTAAGTTATGGGGCAGTAACATCACACTTTTCAAAACGTGTTTTTCAGCCCGAAATAAACGCGTTTTTTCAGACAACTGAATCTCCTTGTAACAGCAAGGCTCAGAAGTGCCCACAAACTCAGCCCTTAACCGCAGTGTGCAGAAAGGGTCAAAATGTGTTTTTCAGCAGAAATAAACATGTTTCTGCAAGTTTGGTCAACCCCATGTAAGTTATGGGGCAGTAACATCACACTTTTCAAAACGTGTTTTTCAGCCCGAAATAAACGCGTTTTTTCAGACAACTGAATCTCCTTGTAACAGCAAGGCTCAGAAGAGCCCACACACTCAGCCCTTAACCCCAGTGTGCAGAAAGTGTCAAAACGTGTTTTTCAGCAGAAATAAACATGTTTCTGCAAGTTTGGTCAACCCCATGTAAGTTATGGGGTAGTAACATCACACTTTTCAAAACGTGTTTTTCAGCCCGAAATAAACGCGTTTTTTCAGACAACTGAATCTCCTTGTAACAGCAAGGCTCAGAAGTGCCCACACACTCAGCCCTTAACCCCAGTGTGCAGAAAGGGTCAAAATGTGTTTTTCAGCAGAAATAAACATGTTTCTGCAAGTTTGGTCAACCCCATGTAAGTTATGGGGTAGTAACATCACACTTTTCAAAACGTGTTTTTCAGCCCGAAATAAGCGCGTTTTTTCAGACAACTGAATCTCCTTGTAACAGCAAGGCTCAGAAGAGCCCACACACTCAGCCCTTAACCCCAGTGTGCAGAAAGTGTCAAAACGTGTTTTTCAGCAGAAATAAACATGTTTCTGCAAGTTTGGTCAACCCCATGTAAGTTATGGGGTAGTAACATCACACTTTTCAAAACGTGTTTTTCAGCCCGAAATAAACGCGTTTTTTCAGACAACTGAATCTCCTTGTAACAGCAAGGCTCAGAAGAGCCCACACACTCAGCCCTTAACCCCAGTGTACAGAAAGTGTCAAAACGTGTTTTTCAGCAGAAATAAACATGTTTCTGCAAGTTTGGTCAACCCCATGTAAGTTATGGGGCAGTAACATTACAATTTTCAAAACGTGTTTTTCAGCCCGAAATAAACGCGTTTTTTCAGACAACTGAATCTCCTTGTAACAGCAAGGCTCAGAAGAGCCCACACACTCAGCCCTTAACCCCAGTGTACAGAAAGTGCCAAAACGTGTTTTTCAGCAGAAATAAACATGTTTCTGCAAGTTTGGTCAACCCCATGTAAGTTATGGGGCAGTAACATCACATTTTCAAAACGTGTTTGTCAGCCCGAAATAAACGCGTTTTTTCAGACAACTGAATCTCCTTGTAACAGCAAGGCTCAGAAGTGCCCACACACTCAGCCCTTAACCCCAGTGTGCAGAAAGGGTCAAAATGTGTTTTTCAGCAGAAATAAACCTGTTTCTGCAAGTTTGGTCAACCCCATGTAAGTTATGGGGTAGTAACATAACACTTTTCAAAACGTGTTTTTCAGCCCGAAATAAGCGCGTTTTTTCAGACAACTGAATCTCCTTGTAACAGCAAGGCTCAGAAGAGCCCACACACTCAGCCCTTAACCCCAGTGTACAGAAAGTGTCAAAACGTGTTTTTCAGCAGAAATAAACATGTTTCTGCAAGTTTGGTCAACCCCATGTAAGTTATGGGGCAGTAACATCACACTTTTCAAAACGTGTTTTTCAGCCCAAAATAAACGCGTTTTTTCAGACAACTGAATCTCCTTGTAACAGCAAGGCTCAGAAGTGCCCACAAACTCAGCCCTTAACCGCAGTGTGCAGAAAGGGTCAAAATGTGTTTTTCAGCAGAAATAAACATGTTTCTGCAAGTTTGGTCAACCCCATGTAAGTTATGGGGCAGTAACATCACACTTTTCAAAACGTGTTTTTCAGCCCGAAATAAACGCGTTTTTTCAGACAACTGAATCTCCTTGTAACAGCAAGGCTCAGAAGAGCCCACACACTCAGCCCTTAACCCCAGTGTGCAGAAAGTGTCAAAACGTGTTTTTCAGCAGAAATAAACATGTTTCTGCAAGTTTGGTCAACCCCATGTAAGTTATGGGGCAGTAACATCACACTTTTCAAAACGTGTTTTTCAGCCCGAAATAAACGCGTTTTTTCAGACAACTGAATCTCCTTGTAACAGCAAGGCTCAGAAGAGCCCACACACTCAGCCCTTAACCCCAGTGTACAGAAAGTGTCAAAACGTGTTTTTCAGCAGAAATAAACATATTTCTGCAAGTTTGGTCAACCCCATGTAAGTTATGGGGCAGTAACATCACACTTTTCAAAACGTGTTTTTCAGCCCGAAATAAACGCGTTTTTTCAGACAACTGAATCTCCTTGTAACAGCAAGGCTCAGAAGAGCCCACACACTCAGCCCTTAACCCCAGTGTACAGAAAGTGTCAAAACGTGTTTTTCAGCAGAAATAAACATGTTTCTGCAAGTTTGGTCAACCCCATGTAAGTTATGGGGCAGTAACATCACACTTTTCAAAACGTGTTTTTCAGCCCGAAATAAGCGCGTTTTTTCAGACAACTGAATCTCCTTGTAACAGCAAGGCTCAGAAGAGCCCACACACTCAGCCCTTAACCCCAGTGTACAGAAAGTGTCAAAACGTGTTTTTCAGCAGAAATAAACATGTTTCTGCAAGTTTGGTCAACCCCATGTAAGTTATGGGGCAGTAACATCACACTTTTCAAAACGTGTTTTTCAGCCCGAAATAAACGCGTTTTTTCAGACAACTGAATCTCCTTGCAACAGCAAGGCTCAGAAGTGCCCACAAACTCAGCCCTTAACCGCAGTGTGCAGAAAGGGTCAAAATGTGTTTTTCAGCAGAAATAAACATGTTTCTGCAAGTTTGGTCAACCCCATGTAAGTTATGGGGCAGTAACATCACACTTTTCAAAACGTGTTTTTCAGCCCGAAATAAACGCGTTTTTTCAGACAACTGAATCTCCTTGTAACAGCAAGGCTCAGAAGAGCCCACACACTCAGCCCTTAACCCCAGTGTGCAGAAAGTGTCAAAACGTGTTTTTCAGCAGAAATAAACATGTTTCTGCAAGTTTGGTCAACCCCATGTAAGTTATGGGGTAGTAACATCACACTTTTCAAAACGTGTTTTTCAGCCCGAAATAAACGCGTTTTTTCAGACAACTGAATCTCCTTGTAACAGCAAGGCTCAGAAGTGCCCACACACTCAGCCCTTAACCCCAGTGTGCAGAAAGGGTCAAAATGTGTTTTTCAGCAGAAATAAACATGTTTCTGCAAGTTTGGTCAACCCCATGTAAGTTATGGGGTAGTAACATCACACTTTTCAAAACGTGTTTTTCAGCCCGAAATAAGCGCGTTTTTTCAGACAACTGAATCTCCTTGTAACAGCAAGGCTCAGAAGAGCCCACACACTCAGCCCTTAACCCCAGTGTGCAGAAAGTGTCAAAACGTGTTTTTCAGCAGAAATAAACATGTTTCTGCAAGTTTGGTCAACCCCATGTAAGTTATGGGGTAGTAACATCACACTTTTCAAAACGTGTTTTTCAGCCCGAAATAAACGCGTTTTTTCAGACAACTGAATCTCCTTGTAACAGCAAGGCTCAGAAGAGCCCACACACTCAGCCCTTAACCCCAGTGTACAGAAAGTGTCAAAACGTGTTTTTCAGCAGAAATAAACATGTTTCTGCAAGTTTGGTCAACCCCATGTAAGTTATGGGGCAGTAACATTACAATTTTCAAAACGTGTTTTTCAGCCCGAAATAAACGCGTTTTTTCAGACAACTGAATCTCCTTGTAACAGCAAGGCACAGAAGAGCCCACACACTCAGCCCTTAACCCCAGTGTACAGAAAGTGCCAAAACGTGTTTTTCAGCAGAAATAAACATGTTTCTGCAAGTTTGGTCAACCCCATGTAAGTTATGGGGCAGTAACATCACATTTTCAAAACGTGTTTGTCAGCCCGAAATAAACGCGTTTTTTCAGACAACTGAATCTCCTTGTAACAGCAAGGCTCAGAAGTGCCCACACACTCAGCCCTTAACCCCAGTGTGCAGAAAGGGTCAAAATGTGTTTTTCAGCAGAAATAAACCTGTTTCTGCAAGTTTGGTCAACCCCATGTAAGTTATGGGGTAGTAACATAACACTTTTCAAAACGTGTTTTTCAGCCCGAAATAAGCGCGTTTTTTCAGACAACTGAATCTCCTTGTAACAGCAAGGCTCAGAAGAGCCCACACACTCAGCCCTTAACCCCAGTGTACAGAAAGTGTCAAAACGTGTTTTTCAGCAGAAATAAACATGTTTCTGCAAATTTGGTCAACCCCATGTAAGTTATGGGGCAGTAACATCACACTTTTCAAAACGTGTTTTTCAGCCCGAAATAAACGCGTTTTTTCAGACAACTGAATCTCCTTGTAACAGCAAGGCTCAGAAGAGCCCACACACTCAGCCCTTAACCCCAGTGTGCAGAAAGTGTCAAAACGTGTTTTTCAGCAGAAATAAACATGTTTCTGCAAGTTTGGTCAACCCCATGTAAGTTATGGGGCAGTAACATCACACTTTTCAAAACGTGTTTTTCAGCCCGAAATAAACGCGTTTTTTCAGACAACTGAATCTCCTTGTAACAGCAAGGCTCAGAAGAGCCCACACACTCAGCCCTTAACCCCAGTGTACAGAAAGTGTCAAAACGTGTTTTTCAGCAGAAATAAACATGTTTCTGCAAGTTTGGTCAACCCCATGTAAGTTATGGGGCAGTAACATCACACTTTTCAAAACGTGTTTTTCAGCCCGAAATAAACGCGTTTTTTCAGACAACTGAATCTCCTTGTAACAGCAAGGCTCAGAAGTGCCCACACACTCAGCCCTTAACCCCAGTGTGCAGAAAGTGTCAAAACGTGTTTTTCAGCAGAAATAAACATGTTTCTGCAAGTTTGGTCAACCCCATGTTAGTTATGGGGCAGTAACATCACTCTTTTCAAAACGTGTTTTTCAGCCCGAAATAAGCGCGTTTTTTCAGACAACTGAATCTCCTTGTAACAGCAAGGCTCAGAAGAGCCCACACACTCAGCCCTTAACCCCAGTGTGCAGAAAGTGCCAAAACGTGTTTTTCAGCAGAAATAAACATGTTTCTGCAAGTTTGGTCAACCCCATGTAAGTTATGGGGTAGTAACATCACACTTTTCAAAACGTGTTTTTCAGCCCGAAATAAGCGCGTTTTTTCAGACAACTGAATCTCCTTGTAACAGCAATGCTCAGAAGAGCCCACACACTCAGCCCTTAACCCCAGTGTGCAGAAAGTGTCAAAACGTGTTTTTCAGCAGAAATAAACATGTTTCTGCAAGTTTGGTCAACCCCATGTAAGTTATGGGGTAGTAACATCACACTTTTCAAAACGTGTTTTTCAGCCCGAAATAAACGCGTTTTTTCAGACAACTGAATCTCCTTGTAACAGCAAGGCTCAGAAGAGCCCACACACTCAGCCCTTAACCCCAGTGTACAGAAAGTGTCAAAACGTGTTTTTCAGCAGAAATAAACATGTTTCTGCAAGTTTGGTCAACCCCATGTAAGTTATGGGGCAGTAACATTACACTTTTCAAAACGTGTTTTTCAGCCCGAAATAAACGCGTTTTTTCAGACAACTGAATCTCCTTGTAACAGCAAGGCTCAGAAGAGCCCACACACTCAGCCCTTAACCCCAGTGTACAGAAAGTGCCAAAACGTGTTTTTCAGCAGAAATAAACATGTTTCTGCAAGTTTGGTCAACCCCATGTAAGTTATGGGGCAGTAACATCACATTTTCAAAACGTGTTTTTCAGCCCGAAATAAACGCGTTTTTTCAGACAACTGAATCTCCTTGTAACAGCAAGGCTCAGAAGTGCCCACACACTCAGCCCTTAACCCCAGTGTGCAGAAAGGGTCAAAATGTGTTTTTCAGCAGAAATAAACATGTTTCTGCAAGTTTGGTCAACCCCATGTAAGTTATGGGGCATTAACATCACACTTTTCAAAACGTGTTTTTCAGCCCGAAATAAGCGCGTTTTTTCAGACAACTGAATCTCCTTGTAACAGCAAGGCTCAGAAGAGCCCACACACTCAGCCCTTAACCCCAGTGTACAGAAAGTGTCAAAACGTGTTTTTCAGCAGAAATAAACATGTTTCTGCAAGTTTGGTCAACCCCATGTAAGTTATGGGGCAGTAACATCACACTTTTCAAAACGTGTTTTTCAGCCCGAAATAAGCGCGTTTTTTCAGACAACTGAATCTCCTTGTAACAGCAAGGCTCAGAAGAGCCCACAAACTCAGCCCTTAACCCCAGTGTACAGAAAGTGTCAAAACGTGTTTTTCAGCAGAAATAAACATGTTTCTGCAAGTTTGGTCAACCCCATGTAAGTTATGGGTCAGTAACATCACACTTTTCAAAACGTGTTTTTCAGCCCGAAATAAACGCGTTTTTTCAGACAACTGAATCTCCTTGTAACAGCAAGGCTCAGAAGTGCCCACAAACTCAGCCCTTAACCCCAGTGTGCAGAAAGGGTCAAAATGTGTTTTTCAGCAGAAATAAACATGTTTCTGCAAGTTTGGTCAACCCCATGTAAGTTATGGGGTAGTAACATCACACTTTTCAAAACGTGTTTTTCAGCCCGAAATAAACGCGTTTTTTCAGACAACTGAATCTCCTTGTAACAGCAAGGCTCAGAAGTGCCCACACACTCAGCCCTTAACCCCAGTGTGCAGAAAGGGTCAAAATGTGTTTTTCAGCAGAAATAAACATGTTTCTGCAAGTTTGGTCAACCCCATGTAAGTTATGGGGTAGTAACATCACACTTTTCAAAACGTGTTTTTCAGCCCGAAATAAACGTGTTTTTTCAGACAACTGAATCTCCTTGTAACAGCAAGGCTCAGAAGAGCCCACACACTCAGCCCTTAACCCCAGTGTGCAGAAAGTGTCAAAACGTGTTTTTCAGCAGAAATAAACATGTTTCTGCAAGTTTGGTCAACCCCATGTTAGTTATGGGGCAGTAACATCACTCTTTTCAAAACGTGTTTTTCAGCCCGAAATAAGCGCGTTTTTTCAGACAACTGAATCTCCTTGTAACAGCAAGGCTCAGAAGAGCCCACACACTCAGCCCTTAACCCCAGTGTACAGAAAGTGTCAAAACGTGTTTTTCAGCAGAAATAAACATGTTTCTGCAAGTTTGGTCAACCCCATGTAAGTTATGGGGCAGTAACATTACACTTTTCAAAACGTGTTTTTCAGCCCGAAATAAACGCGTTTTTTCAGACAACTGAATCTCCTTGTAACAGCAAGGCTCAGAAGAGCCCACACACTCAGCCCTTAACCCCAGTGTACAGAAAGTGTCAAAACGTGTTTTTCAGCAGAAATAAACATGTTTCTGCAAGTTTGGTCAACCCCATGTAAGTTATGGGGCAGTAACATCACACTTTTCAAAACGTGTTTTTCAGCCCGAAATAAGCGCGTTTTTTCAGACAACTGAATCTCCTTGTAACAGCAAGGCTCAGAAGAGCCCACACACTCAGCCCTTAACCCCAGTGTACAGAAAGTGTCAAAACGTGTTTTTCAGCAGAAATAAACATGTTTCTGCAAGTTTGGTCAACCCCATGTAAGTTATGGGGCAGTAACATCACACTTTTCAAAACGTGTTTTTCAGCCCGAAATAAATGCGTTTTTTCAGACAACTGAATCTCCTTGTAACAGCAAGGCTCAGAAGTCCCCACAAACTCAGCCCTTAACCGCAGTGTGCAGAAAGGGTCAAAATGTGTTTTTCAGCAGAAATAAACATGTTTCTGCAAGTTTGGTCAACCCCATGTAAGTTATGGGGCAGTAACATCACACTTTTCAAAACGTGTTTTTCAGCCCGAAATAAACGCGTTTTTTCAGACAACTGAATCTCCTTGTAACAGCAAGGCTCAGAAGAGCCCACACACTCAGCCCTTAACCCCAGTGTGCAGAAAGTGTCAAAACGTGTTTTTCAGCAGAAATAAACATGTTTCTGCAAGTTTGGTCAACCCCATGTAAGTTATGGGGTAGTAACATCACACTTTTCAAAACGTGTTTTTCAGCCCGAAATAAACGCGTTTTTTCAGACAACTGAATCTCCTTGTAACAGCAAGGCTCAGAAGTGCCCACACACTCAGCCCTTAACCCCAGTGTGCAGAAAGGGTCAAAATGTGTTTTTCAGCAGAAATAAACATGTTTCTGCAAGTTTGGTCAACCCCATGTAAGTTATGGGGTAGTAACATCACACTTTTCAAAATGTGTTTTTCAGCCCGAAATAAGCGCGTTTTTTCAGACAACTGAATCTCCTTGTAACAGCAAGGCTCAGAAGAGCCCACACACTCAGCCCTTAACCCCAGTGTGCAGAAAGTGTCAAAACGTGTTTTTCAGCAGAAATAAACATGTTTCTGCAAGTTTGGTCAACCCCATGTAAGTTATGGGGTAGTAACATCACACTTTTCAAAACGTGTTTTTCAGCCCGAAATAAACGCGTTTTTTCAGACAACTGAATCTCCTTGTAACAGCAAGGCTCAGAAGAGCCCACACACTCAGCCCTTAACCCCAGTGTACAGAAAGTGTCAAAACGTGTTTTTCAGCAGAAATAAACATGTTTCTGCAAGTTTGGTCAACCCCATGTAAGTTATGGGGCAGTAACATTACAATTTTCAAAACGTGTTTTTCAGCCCGAAATAAACGCGTTTTTTCAGACAACTGAATCTCCTTGTAACAGCAAGGCTCAGAAGAGCCCACACACTCAGCCCTTAACCCCAGTGTACAGAAAGTGCCAAAACGTGTTTTTCAGCAGAAATAAACATGTTTCTGCAAGTTTGGTCAACCCCATGTAAGTTATGGGGCAGTAACATCACATTTTCAAAACGTGTTTGTCAGCCCGAAATAAACGCGTTTTTTCAGACAACTGAATCTCCTTGTAACAGCAAGGCTCAGAAGTGCCCACACACTCAGCCCTTAACCCCAGTGTGCAGAAAGGGTCAAAATGTGTTTTTCAGCAGAAATAAACCTGTTTCTGCAAGTTTGGTCAACCCCATGTAAGTTATGGGGTAGTAACATCACACTTTTCAAAACGTGTTTTTCAGCCCGAAATAAGCGCGTTTTTTCAGACAACTGAATCTCCTTGTAACAGCAAGGCTCAGAAGAGCCCACACACTCAGCCCTTAACCCCAGTGTACAGAAAGTGTCAAAACGTGTTTTTCAGCAGAAATAAACATGTTTCTGCAAGTTTGGTCAACCCCATGTAAGTTATGGGGCAGTAACATCACACTTTTCAAAACGTGTTTTTCAGCCCGAAATAAACGCGTTTTTTCAGACAACTGAATCTCCTTGTAACAGCAAGGCTCAGAAGTGCCCACAAACTCAGCCCTTAACCCCAGTGTGCAGAAAGGGTCAAAATGTGTTTTTCAGCAGAAATAAACATGTTTCTGCAAGTTTGGTCAACCCCATGTAAGTTATGGGGCAGTAACATCACACTTTTCAAAACGTGTTTTTCAGCCCGAAATAAACGCGTTTTTTCAGACAACTGAATCTCCTTGTAACAGCAAGGCTCAGAAGAGCCCACACACTCAGCCCTTAACCCCAGTGTGCAGAAAGTGTCAAAACGTGTTTTTCAGCAGAAATAAACATGTTTCTGCAAGTTTGGTCAACCCCATGTAAGTTATGGGGTAGTAACATCACACTTTTCAAAACGTGTTTTTCAGCCCGAAATAAACGCGTTTTTTCAGACAACTGAATCTCCTTGTAACAGCAAGGCTCAGAAGAGCCCACACACTCAGCCCTTAACCCCAGTGTACAGAAAGTGTCAAAACGTGTTTTTCAGCAGAAATAAACATGTTTCTGCAAGTTTGGTCAACCCCATGTAAGTTATGGGGCAGTAACATTACAATTTTCAAAACGTGTTTTTCAGCCCGAAATAAACGCGTTTTTTCAGACAACTGAATCTCCTTGTAACAGCAAGGCTCAGAAGAGCCCACACACTCAGCCCTTAACCCCAGTGTACAGAAAGTGCCAAAACGTGTTTTTCAGCAGAAATAAACATGTTTCTGCAAGTTTGGTCAACCCCATGTAAGTTATGGGGCAGTAACATCACATTTTCAAAACGTGTTTTTCAGCCCGAAATAAACGCGTTTTTTCAGACAACTGAATCTCCTTGTAACAGCAAGGCTCAGAAGTGCCCACACACTCAGCCCTTAACCCCAGTGTGCAGAAAGGGTCAAAATGTGTTTTTCAGCAGAAATAAACCTGTTTCTGCAAGTTTGGTCAACCCCATGTAAGTTATGGGGTAGTAACATCACACTTTTCAAAACGTGTTTTTCAGCCCGAAATAAGCGCGTTTTTTCAGACAACTGAATCTCCTTGTAACAGCAAGGCTCAGAAGAGCCCACACACTCAGCCCTTAACCCCAGTGTACAGAAAGTGCCAAAACGTGTTTTTCAGCAGAAATAAACATGTTTCTGCAAGTTTGGTCAACCCCATGTAAGTTATGGGGCAGTAACATCACATTTTCAAAACGTGTTTTTCAGCCCGAAATAAACGTGTTTTTTCAGACAACTGAATCTCCTTGTAACAGCAAGGCTCAGAAGTGCCCACACACTCAGCCCTTAACCCCAGTGTGCAGAAAGGGTCAAAATGTGTTTTTCAGCAGAAATAAACATGTTTCTGCAAGTTTGGTCAACCCCATGTAAGTTATGGGGTAGTAACATCACACTTTTCAAAACGTGTTTTTCAGCCCGAAATAAGCGCGTTTTTTCAGACAACTGAATCTCCTTGTAACAGCAAGGCTCAGAAGAGCCCACACACTCAGCCCTTAACCCCAGTGTACAGAAAGTGCCAAAACGTGTTTTTCAGCAGAAATAAACATGTTTCTGCAAGTTTGGTCAACCCCATGTAAGTTATGGGGCAGTAACATCACATTTTCAAAACGTGTTTTTCAGCCCGAAATAAACGCGTTTTTTCAGACAACTGAATCTCCTTGTAACAGCAAGGCTCAGAAGTGCCCACACACTCAGCCCTTAACCCCAGTGTGCAGAAAGGGTCAAAATGTGTTTTTCAGCAGAAATAAACATGTTTCTGCAAGTTTGGTCAACCCCATGTAAGTTATGGGGTAGTAACATCACACTTTTCAAAACGTGTTTTTCAGCCCGAAATAAGCGCGTTTTTTCAGACAACTGAATCTCCTTGTAACAGCAAGGCTCAGAAGAGCCCACACACTCAGCCCTTAACCCCAGTGTGCAGAAAGTGTCAAAACGTGTTTTTCAGCAGAAATAAACATGTTTCTGCAAGTTTGGTCAACCCCATGTAAGTTATGGGGTAGTAACATCACACTTTTCAAAACGTGTTTTTCAGCCCGAAATAAACGCGTTTTTTCAGACAACTGAATCTCTTTGTAACAGCAAGGCTCAGAAGAGCCCACACACTCAGCCCTTAACCCCAGTGTACAGAAAGTGTCAAAACGTGTTTTTCAGCAGAAATAAACATGTTTCTGCAAGTTTGGTCAACCCCATGTAAGTTATGGGGCAGTAACATCACATTTTCAAAACGTGTTTTTCAGCCCGAAATAAACGCGTTTTTTCAGACAACTGAATCTCCTTGTAACAGAGAGGCTCAGAAGTGCCCACACACTCAGCCCTTAACCCCAGTGTGCAGAAAGTGTCAAAACGTGTTTTTCAGCAGAAATAAACATGTTTCTGCAAGTTTGGTCAACCCCATGTAAGTTATGGGGTAGTAACATCACACTTTTCAAAACGTGTTTTTCAGCCCGAAATAAACGCGTTTTTTCAGACAACTGAATCTCCTTGTAACAGCAAGGCTCAGAAGTGCCCACACACTCAGCCCTTAACCCCAGTGTGCAGAAAGGGTCAAAATGTGTTTTTCAGCAGAAATAAACATGTTTCTGCAAGTTTGGTCAACCCCATGTAAGTTATGGGGTAGTAACATCACACTTTTCAAAACGTGTTTTTCAGCCCGAAATAAGCGCGTTTTTTCAGACAACTGAATCTCCTTGTAACAGCAAGGCTCAGAAGAGCCCACACACTCAGCCCTTAACCCCAGTGTGCAGAAAGTGTCAAAACGTGTTTTTCAGCAGAAATAAACATGTTTCTGCAAGTTTGGTCAACCCCATGTAAGTTATGGGGTAGTAACATCACATTTTCAAAACGTGTTTTTCAGCCCGAAATAAACGCGTTTTTTCAGACAACTGAATCTCCTTGTAACAGCAAGGCTCAGAAGTGCCCACACACTCAGCCCTTAACCCCAGTGTGCAGAAAGGGTCAAAATGTGTTTTTCAGCAGAAATAAACATGTTTCTGCAAGTTTGGTCAACCCCATGTAAGTTATGGGGCAGTAACATCACACTTTTCAAAACGTGTTTTTCAGCCCGAAATAAACGCGTTTTTTCAGACAACTGAATCTCCTTGTAACAGCAAGGCTCAGAAGAGCCCACACACTCAGCCCTTAACCCCAGTGCGCAGAAAGTGTCAAAACGTGTTTTTCAGCAGAAATAAACATGTTTCTGCAAGTTTGGTCAACCCCATGTAAGTTATGGGGTAGTAACATCACACTTTTCAAAACGTGTTTTTCAGCCCGAAATAAACGCGTTTTTTCAGACAACTGAATCTCCTTGTAACAGCAAGGCTCAGAAGTGCCCACACACTCAGCCCTTAACCCCAGTGTGCAGAAAGGGTCAAAATGTGTTTTTCAGCAGAAATAAACATGTTTCTGCAAGTTTGGTCAACCCCATGTAAGTTATGGGGTAGTAACATCACACTTTTCAAAACGTGTTTTTCAGCCCGAAATAAGCGCGTTTTTTCAGACAACTGAATCTCCTTGTAACAGCAAGGCTCAGAAGAGCCCACACACTCAGCCCTTAACCCCAGTGTGCAGAAAGTGTCAAAACGTGTTTTTCAGCAGAAATAAACATGTTTCTGCAAGTTTGGTCAACCCCATGTAAGTTATGGGGTAGTAACATCACACTTTTCAAAACGTGTTTTTCAGCCCGAAATAAACGCGTTTTTTCAGACAACTGAATCTCCTTGTAACAGCAAGGCTCAGAAGTGCCCACACACTCAGCCCTTAACCCCAGTGTGCAGAAAGGGTCAAAATGTGTTTTTCAGCAGAAATAAACATGTTTCTGCAAGTTTGGTCAACCCCATGTAAGTTATGGGGTAGTAACATCACACTTTTCAAAACGTGTTTTTCAGCCCGAAATAAGCGCGTTTTTTCAGACAACTGAATCTCCTTGTAACAGCAAGGCTCAGAAGAGCCCACACACTCAGCCCTTAACCCCAGTGTGCAGAAAGTGTCAAAACGTGTTTTTCAGCAGAAATAAACATGTTTCTGCAAGTTTGGTCAACCCCATGTTAGTTATGGGGCAGTAACATCACTCTTTTCAAAACGTGTTTTTCAGCCCGAAATAAGCGCGTTTTTTCAGACAACTGAATCTCCTTGTAACAGCAAGGCTCAGAAGAGCCCACACACTCAGCCCTTAACCCCAGTGTACAGAAAGTGTCAAAACGTGTTTTTCAGCAGAAATAAACATGTTTCTGCAAGTTTGGTCAACCCCATGTAAGTTATGGGGCAGTAACATTACACTTTTCAAAACGTGTTTTTCAGCCCGAAATAAACGCGTTTTTTCAGACAACTGAATCTCCTTGTAACAGCAAGGCTCAGAAGAGCCCACACACTCAGCCCTTAACCCCAGTGTACAGAAAGTGCCAAAACGTGTTTTTCAGCAGAAATAAACATGTTTCTGCAAGTTTGGTCAACCCCATGTAAGTTATGGGGCAGTAACATCACATTTTCAAAACGTGTTTTTCAGCCCGAAATAAACGCGTTTTTTCAGACAACTGAATCTCCTTGTAACAGCAAGGCTCAGAAGTGCCCACACACTCAGCCCTTAACCCCAGTGTGCAGAAAGGGTCAAAATGTGTTTTTCAGCAGAAATAAACATGTTTCTGCAAGTTTGGTCAACCCCATGTAAGTTATGGGGTAGTAACATCACACTTTTCAAAACGTGTTTTTCAGCCCGAAATAAACGCGTTTTTTCAGACAACTGAATCTCCTTGTAACAGCAAGGCTCAGAAGAGCCCACACACTCAGCCCTTAACCCCAGTGTGCAGAAAGTGTCAAAACGTGTTTTTCAGCAGAAATAAACATGTTTCTGCAAGTTTGGTCAACCCCATGTTAGTTATGGGGCAGTAACATCACTCTTTTCAAAACGTGTTTTTCAGCCCGAAATAAGCGCGTTTTTTCAGACAACTGAATCTCCTTGTAACAGCAAGGCTCAGAAGAGCCCACACACTCAGCCCTTAACCCCAGTGTACAGAAAGTGTCAAAACGTGTTTTTCAGCAGAAATAAACATGTTTCTGCAAGTTTGGTCAACCCCATGTAAGTTATGGGGCAGTAACATTACACTTTTCAAAACGTGTTTTTCAGCCCGAAATAAACGCGTTTTTTCAGACAACTGAATCTCCTTGTAACAGCAAGGCTCAGAAGAGCCCACACACTCAGCCCTTAACCCCAGTGTACAGAAAGTGCCAAAACGTGTTTTTCAGCAGAAATAAACATGTTTCTGCAAGTTTGGTCAACCCCATGTAAGTTATGGGGCAGTAACATCACATTTTCAAAACGTGTTTTTCAGCCCGAAATAAACGCGTTTTTTCAGACAACTGAATCTCCTTGTAACAGCAAGGCTCAGAAGTGCCCACACACTCAGCCCTTAACCCCAGTGTGCAGAAAGGGTCAAAATGTGTTTTTCAGCAGAAATAAACATGTTTCTGCAAGTTTGGTCAACCCCATGTAAGTTATGGGGCATTAACATCACACTTTTCAAAACGTGTTTTTCAGCCCGAAATAAGCGCGTTTTTTCAGACAACTGAATCTCCTTGTAACAGCAAGGCTCAGAAGAGCCCACACACTCAGCCCTTAACCCCAGTGTACAGAAAGTGTCAAAACGTGTTTTTCAGCAGAAATAAACATGTTTCTGCAAGTTTGGTCAACCCCATGTAAGTTATGGGGCAGTAACATCACACTTTTCAAAACGTGTTTTTCAGCCCGAAATAAGCGCGTTTTTTCAGACAACTGAATCTCCTTGTAACAGCAAGGCTCAGAAGTGCCCACACACTCAGCCCTTAACCCCAGTGTGCAGAAAGGGTCAAAATGTGTTTTTCAGCAGAAATAAACATGTTTCTGCAAGTTTGGTCAACCCCAAGTAAGTTATGGGGTAGTAACATCACACTTTTCAAAACGTGTTTTTCAGCCCGAAATAAGCGCGTTTTTTCAGACAACTGAATCTCCTTGTAACAGCAAGGCTCAGAAGAGCCCACACACTCAGCCCTTAACCCCAGTGTGCAGAAAGTGTCAAAACGTGTTTTTCAGCAGAAATAAACATGTTTCTGCAAGTTTGGTCAACCCCATGTAAGTTATGGGGTAGTAACATCACACTTTTCAAAACGTGTTTTTCAGCCCGAAATAAACGCGTTTTTTCAGACAACTGAATCTCCTTGTAACAGCAAGGCTCAGAAGTGCCCACACACTCAGCCCTTAACCCCAGTGTGCAGAAAGGGTCAAAATGTGTTTTTCAGCAGAAATAAACCTGTTTCTGCAAGTTTGGTCAACCCCATGTAAGTTATGGGGTAGTAACATCACACTTTTCAAAACGTGTTTTTCAGCCCGAAATAAGCGCGTTTTTTCAGACAACTGAATCTCCTTGTAACAGCAAGGCTCAGAAGAGCCCACACACTCAGCCCTTAACCCCAGTGTACAGAAAGTGTCAAAACGTGTTTTTCAGCAGAAATAAACATGTTTCTGCAAGTTTGGTCAACCCCATGTAAGTTATGGGGCAGTAACATCACACTTTTCAAAACGTGTTTTTCAGCCCGAAATAAACGCGTTTTTTCAGACAACTGAATCTCCTTGTAACAGCAAGGCTCAGAAGTGCCCACAAACTCAGCCCTTAACCCCAGTGTGCAGAAAGGGTCAAAATGTGTTTTTCAGCAGAAATAAACATGTTTCTGCAAGTTTGGTCAACCCCATGTAAGTTATGGGGCAGTAACATCACACTTTTCAAAACGTGTTTTTCAGCCCGAAATAAACGCGTTTTTTCAGACAACTGAATCTCCTTGTAACAGCAAGGCTCAGAAGAGCCCACACACTCAGCCCTTAACCCCAGTGTGCAGAAAGTGTCAAAACGTGTTTTTCAGCAGAAATAAACATGTTTCTGCAAGTTTGGTCAACCCCATGTAAGTTATGGGGTAGTAACATCACACTTTTCAAAACGTGTTTTTCAGCCCGAAATAAACGCGTTTTTTCAGACAACTGAATCTCCTTGTAACAGCAAGGCTCAGAAGAGCCCACACACTCAGCCCTTAACCCCAGTGTACAGAAAGTGTCAAAACGTGTTTTTCAGCAGAAATAAACATGTTTCTGCAAGTTTGGTCAACCCCATGTAAGTTATGGGGCAGTAACATTACAATTTTCAAAACGTGTTTTTCAGCCCGAAATAAACGCGTTTTTTCAGACAACTGAATCTCCTTGTAACAGCAAGGCTCAGAAGAGCCCACACACTCAGCCCTTAACCCCAGTGTACAGAAAGTGCCAAAACGTGTTTTTCAGCAGAAATAAACATGTTTCTGCAAGTTTGGTCAACCCCATGTAAGTTATGGGGCAGTAACATCACATTTTCAAAACGTGTTTTTCAGCCCGAAATAAACGGGTTTTTTCAGACAACTGAATCTCCTTGTAACAGCAAGGCTCAGAAGTGCCCACACACTCAGCCCTTAACCCCAGTGTGCAGAAAGGGTCAAAATGTGTTTTTCAGCAGAAATAAACCTGTTTCTGCAAGTTTGGTCAACCCCATGTAAGTTATGGGGTAGTAACATCACACTTTTCAAAACGTGTTTTTCAGCCCGAAATAAGCGCGTTTTTTCAGACAACTGAATCTCCTTGTAACAGCAAGGCTCAGAAGAGCCCACACACTCAGCCCTTAACCCCAGTGTACAGAAAGTGCCAAAACGTGTTTTTCAGCAGAAATAAACATGTTTCTGCAAGTTTGGTCAACCCCATGTAAGTTATGGGGCAGTAACATCACATTTTCAAAACGTGTTTTTCAGCCCGAAATAAACGTGTTTTTTCAGACAACTGAATCTCCTTGTAACAGCAAGGCTCAGAAGTGCCCACACACTCAGCCCTTAACCCCAGTGTGCAGAAAGGGTCAAAACGTGTTTTTCAGCAGAAATAAACATGTTTCTGCAAGTTTGGTCAACCCCATGTAAGTTATGGGGTAGTAACATCACACTTTTCAAAACGTGTTTTTCAGCCCGAAATAAGCGCGTTTTTTCAGACAACTGAATCTCCTTGTAACAGCAAGGCTCAGAAGTGCCCACAAACTCAGCCCTTAACCCCAGTGTGCAGAAAGGGTCAAAATGTGTTTTTCAGCAGAAATAAACATGTTTCTGCAAGTTTGGTCAACCCCATGTAAGTTATGGGGCAGTAACATCACACTTTTCAAAACGTGTTTTTCAGCCCGAAATAAACGCGTTTTTTCAGACAACTGAATCTCCTTGTAACAGCAAGGCTCAGAAGAGCCCACACACTCAGCCCTTAACCCCAGTGTGCAGAAAGTGTCAAAACGTGTTTTTCAGCAGAAATAAACATGTTTCTGCAAGTTTGGTCAACCCCATGTAAGTTATGGGGTAGTAACATCACACTTTTCAAAACGTGTTTTTCAGCCCGAAATAAACGCGTTTTTTCAGACAACTGAATCTCCTTGTAACAGCAAGGCTCAGAAGAGCCCACACACTCAGCCCTTAACCCCAGTGTACAGAAAGTGTCAAAACGTGTTTTTCAGCAGAAATAAACATGTTTCTGCAAGTTTGGTCAACCCCATGTAAGTTATGGGGCAGTAACATTACAATTTTCAAAACGTGTTTTTCAGCCCGAAATAAACGCGTTTTTTCAGACAACTGAATCTCCTTGTAACAGCAAGGCTCAGAAGAGCCCACACACTCAGCCCTTAACCCCAGTGTACAGAAAGTGCCAAAACGTGTTTTTCAGCAGAAATAAACATGTTTCTGCAAGTTTGGTCAACCCCATGTAAGTTATGGGGCAGTAACATCACATTTTCAAAACGTGTTTTTCAGCCCGAAATAAACGCGTTTTTTCAGACAACTGAATCTCCTTGTAACAGCAAGGCTCAGAAGTGCCCACACACTCAGCCCTTAACCCCAGTGTGCAGAAAGGGTCAAAATGTGTTTTTCAGCAGAAATAAACCTGTTTCTGCAAGTTTGGTCAACCCCATGTAAGTTATGGGGTAGTAACATCACACTTTTCAAAACGTGTTTTTCAGCCCGAAATAAGCGCGTTTTTTCAGACAACTGAATCTCCTTGTAACAGCAAGGCTCAGAAGAGCCCACACACTCAGCCCTTAACCCCAGTGTACAGAAAGTGCCAAAACGTGTTTTTCAGCAGAAATAAACATGTTTCTGCAAGTTTGGTCAACCCCATGTAAGTTATGGGGCAGTAACATCACATTTTCAAAACGTGTTTTTCAGCCCGAAATAAACGCGTTTTTTCAGACAACTGAATCTCCTTGTAACAGCAAGGCTCAGAAGTGCCCACACACTCAGCCCTTAACCCCAGTGTGCAGAAAGGGTCAAAATGTGTTTTTCAGCAGAAATAAACATGTTTCTGCAAGTTTGGTCAACCCCATGTAAGTTATGGGGTAGTAACATCACACTTTTCAAAACGTGTTTTTCAGCCCGAAATAAGCGCGTTTTTTCAGACAACTGAATCTCCTTGTAACAGCAAGGCTCAGAAGAGCCCACACACTCAGCCCTTAACCCCAGTGTACAGAAAGTGCCAAAACGTGTTTTTCAGCAGAAATAAACATGTTTCTGCAAGTTTGGTCAACCCCATGTAAGTTATGGGGCAGTAACATCACATTTTCAAAACGTGTTTTTCAGCCCGAAATAAACGCGTTTTTTCAGACAACTGAATCTCCTTGTAACAGCAAGGCTCAGAAGTGCCCACACACTCAGCCCTTAACCCCAGTGTGCAGAAAGGGTCAAAATGTGTTTTTCAGCAGAAATAAACATGTTTCTGCAAGTTTGGTCAACCCCATGTAAGTTATGGGGTAGTAACATCACACTTTTCAAAACGTGTTTTTCAGCCCGAAATAAGCGCGTTTTTTCAGACAACTGAATCTCCTTGTAACAGCAAGGCTCAGAAGAGCCCACACACTCAGCCCTTAACCCCAGTGTGCAGAAAGTGTCAAAACGTGTTTTTCAGCAGAAATAAACATGTTTCTGCAAGTTTGGTCAACCCCATGTAAGTTATGGGGTAGTAACATCACACTTTTCAAAACGTGTTTTTCAGCCCGAAATAAACGCGTTTTTTCAGACAACTGAATCTCTTTGTAACAGCAAGGCTCAGAAGAGCCCACACACTCAGCCCTTAACCCCAGTGTACAGAAAGTGTCAAAACGTGTTTTTCAGCAGAAATAAACATGTTTCTGCAAGTTTGGTCAACCCCATGTAAGTTATGGGGCAGTAACATCACATTTTCAAAACGTGTTTTTCAGCCCGAAATAAACGCGTTTTTTCAGACAACTGAATCTCCTTGTAACAGAGAGGCTCAGAAGTGCCCACACACTCAGCCCTTAACCCCAGTGTGCAGATAGTGTCAAAACGTGTTTTTCAGCAGAAATAAACATGTTTCTGCAAGTTTGGTCAACCCCATGTAAGTTATGGGGTAGTAACATCACACTTTTCAAAACGTGTTTTTCAGCCCGAAATAAACGCGTTTTTTCAGACAACTGAATCTCCTTGTAACAGCAAGGCTCAGAAGTGCCCACACACTCAGCCCTTAACCCCAGTGTGCAGAAAGGGTCAAAATGTGTTTTTCAGCAGAAATAAACATGTTTCTGCAAGTTTGGTCAACCCCATGTAAGTTATGGGGTAGTAACATCACACTTTTCAAAACGTGTTTTTCAGCCCGAAATAAGCGCGTTTTTTCAGACAACTGAATCTCCTTGTAACAGCAAGGCTCAGAAGAGCCCACACACTCAGCCCTTAACCCCAGTGTGCAGAAAGTGTCAAAACGTGTTTTTCAGCAGAAATAAACATGTTTCTGCAAGTTTGGTCAACCCCATGTAAGTTATGGGGTAGTAACATCACATTTTCAAAACGTGTTTTTCAGCCCGAAATAAACGCGTTTTTTCAGACAACTGAATCTCCTTGTAACAGCAAGGCTCAGAAGTGCCCACACACTCAGCCCTTAACCCCAGTGTGCAGAAAGGGTCAAAATGTGTTTTTCAGCAGAAATAAACATGTTTCTGCAAGTTTGGTCAACCCCATGTAAGTTATGGGGCATTAACATCACACTTTTCAAAACGTGTTTTTCAGCCCGAAATAAGCGCGTTTTTTCAGACAACTGAATCTCCTTGTAACAGCAAGGCTCAGAAGAGCCCACACACTCAGCCCTTAACCCCAGTGTGCAGAAAGGGTCAAAATGTGTTTTTCAGCAGAAATAAACATGTTTCTGCAAGTTTGGTCAACCCCATGTAAGTTATGGGGCATTAACATCACACTTTTCAAAACGTGTTTTTCAGCCCGAAATAAGCGCGTTTTTTCAGACAACTGAATCTCCTTGTAACAGCAAGGCTCAGAAGAGCCCACACACTCAGCCCTTAACCCCAGTGTACAGAAAGTGTCAAAACGTGTTTTTCAGCAGAAATAAACATGTTTCTGCAAGTTTGGTCAACCCCATGTAAGTTATGGGGCAGTAACATCACACTTTTCAAAACGTGTTTTTCAGCCCGAAATAAACGCGTTTTTTCAGACAACTGAATCTCCTTGTAACAGCAAGGCTCAGAAGTGCCCACACACTCAGCCCTTAACCCCAGTGTGCAGAAAGTGTCAAAACGTGTTTTTCAGCAGAAATAAACATGTTTCTGCAAGTTTGGTCAACCCCATGTTAGTTATGGGGCAGTAACATCACTCTTTTCAAAACGTGTTTTTCAGCCCGAAATAAGCACGTTTTTTCAGACAACTGAATCTCCTTGTAACAGCAAGGCTCAGAAGAGCCCACACACTCAGCCCTTAACCCCAGTGTACAGAAAGTGTCAAAACGTGTTTTTCAGCAGAAATAAACATGTTTCTGCAAGTTTGGTCAACCCCATGTAAGTTATGGGGCAGTAACATTACACTTTTCAAAACGTGTTTTTCAGCCCGAAATAAACGCGTTTTTTCAGACAACTGAATCTCCTTGTAACAGCAAGGCTCAGAAGAGCCCACACACTCAGCCCTTAACCCCAGTGTGCAGAAAGTGTCAAAACGTGTTTTTCAGCAGAAATAAACATGTTTCTGCAAGTTTGGTCAACCCCATGTAAGTTATGGGGTAGTAACATCACACTTTTCAAAACGTGTTTTTCAGCCCGAAATAAACGCGTTTTTTCAGACAACTGAATCTCCTTGTAACAGCAAGGCTCAGAAGTGCCCACACACTCAGCCCTTAACCCCAGTGTGCAGAAAGGGTCAAAATGTGTTTTTCAGCAGAAATAAACATGTTTCTGCAAGTTTGGTCAACCCCATGTAAGTTATGGGGTAGTAACATCACACTTTTCAAAACGTGTTTTTCAGCCCGAAATAAGCGCGTTTTTTCAGACAACTGAATCTCCTTGTAACAGCAAGGCTCAGAAGAGCCCACACACTCAGCCCTTAACCCCAGTGTGCAGAAAGTGTCAAAACGTGTTTTTCAGCAGAAATAAACATGTTTCTGCAAGTTTGGTCAACCCCATGTAAGTTATGGGGTAGTAACATCACACTTTTCAAAACGTGTTTTTCAGCCCGAAATAAACGCGTTTTTTCAGACAACTGAATCTCCTTGTAACAGCAAGGCTCAGAAGAGCCCACACACTCAGCCCTTAACCCCAGTGTACAGAAAGTGTCAAAACGTGTTTTTCAGCAGAAATAAACATGTTTCTGCAAGTTTGGTCAACCCCATGTAAGTTATGGGGCAGTAACATTACAATTTTCAAAACGTGTTTTTCAGCCCGAAATAAACGCGTTTTTTCAGACAACTGAATCTCCTTGTAACAGCAAGGCTCAGAAGAGCCCACACACTCAGCCCTTAACCCCAGTGTACAGAAAGTGCCAAAACGTGTTTTTCAGCAGAAATAAACATGTTTCTGCAAGTTTGGTCAACCCCATGTAAGTTATGGGGCAGTAACATCACATTTTCAAAACGTGTTTTTCAGCCCGAAATAAACGCGTTTTTTCAGACAACTGAATCTCCTTGTAACAGCAAGGCTCAGAAGTGCCCACACACTCAGCCCTTAACCCCAGTGTGCAGAAAGGGTCAAAATGTGTTTTTCAGCAGAAATAAACATGTTTCTGCAAGTTTGGTCAACCCCATGTAAGTTATGGGGTAGTAACATCACACTTTTCAAAACGTGTTTTTCAGCCCGAAATAAGCGCGTTTTTTCAGACAACTGAATCTCCTTGTAACAGCAAGGCTCAGAAGTGCCCACAAACTCAGCCCTTAACCCCAGTGTGCAGAAAGGGTCAAAATGTGTTTTTCAGCAGAAATAAACATGTTTCTGCAAGTTTGGTCAACCCCATGTAAGTTATGGGGCAGTAACATCACACTTTTCAAAACGTGTTTTTCAGCCCGAAATAAACGCGTTTTTTCAGACAACTGAATCTCCTTGTAACAGCAAGGCTCAGAAGAGCCCACACACTCAGCCCTTAACCCCAGTGTGCAGAAAGTGTCAAAACGTGTTTTTCAGCAGAAATAAACATGTTTCTGCAAGTTTGGTCAACCCCATGTAAGTTATGGGGTAGTAACATCACACTTTTCAAAACGTGTTTTTCAGCCCGAAATAAACGCGTTTTTTCAGACAACTGAATCTCCTTGTAACAGCAAGGCTCAGAAGAGCCCACACACTCAGCCCTTAACCCCAGTGTACAGAAAGTGTCAAAACGTGTTTTTCAGCAGAAATAAACATGTTTCTGCAAGTTTGGTCAACCCCATGTAAGTTATGGGGCAGTAACATTACAATTTTCAAAACGTGTTTTTCAGCCCGAAATAAACGCGTTTTTTCAGACAACTGAATCTCCTTGTAACAGCAAGGCTCAGAAGAGCCCACACACTCAGCCCTTAACCCCAGTGTACAGAAAGTGCCAAAACGTGTTTTTCAGCAGAAATAAACATGTTTCTGCAAGTTTGGTCAACCCCATGTAAGTTATGGGGCAGTAACATCACATTTTCAAAACGTGTTTTTCAGCCCGAAATAAACGCGTTTTTTCAGACAACTGAATCTCCTTGTAACAGCAAGGCTCAGAAGTGCCCACACACTCAGCCCTTAACCCCAGTGTGCAGAAAGGGTCAAAATGTGTTTTTCAGCAGAAATAAACCTGTTTCTGCAAGTTTGGTCAACCCCATGTAAGTTATGGGGTAGTAACATCACACTTTTCAAAACGTGTTTTTCAGCCCGAAATAAGCGCGTTTTTTCAGACAACTGAATCTCCTTGTAACAGCAAGGCTCAGAAGAGCCCACACACTCAGCCCTTAACCCCAGTGTACAGAAAGTGCCAAAACGTGTTTTTCAGCAGAAATAAACATGTTTCTGCAAGTTTGGTCAACCCCATGTAAGTTATGGGGCAGTAACATCACATTTTCAAAACGTGTTTTTCAGCCCGAAATAAACGCGTTTTTTCAGACAACTGAATCTCCTTGTAACAGCAAGGCTCAGAAGTGCCCACACACTCAGCCCTTAACCCCAGTGTGCAGAAAGGGTCAAAATGTGTTTTTCAGCAGAAATAAACATGTTTCTGCAAGTTTGGTCAACCCCATGTAAGTTATGGGGTAGTAACATCACACTTTTCAAAACGTGTTTTTCAGCCCGAAATAAGCGCGTTTTTTCAGACAACTGAATCTCCTTGTAACAGCAAGGCTCAGAAGAGCCCACACACTCAGCCCTTAACCCCAGTGTACAGAAAGTGCCAAAACGTGTTTTTCAGCAGAAATAAACATGTTTCTGCAAGTTTGGTCAACCCCATGTAAGTTATGGGGCAGTAACATCACATTTTCAAAACGTGTTTTTCAGCCCGAAATAAACGCGTTTTTTCAGACAACTGAATCTCCTTGTAACAGCAAGGCTCAGAAGTGCCCACACACTCAGCCCTTAACCCCAGTGTGCAGAAAGGGTCAAAATGTGTTTTTCAGCAGAAATAAACATGTTTCTGCAAGTTTGGTCAACCCCATGTAAGTTATGGGGTAGTAACATCACACTTTTCAAAACGTGTTTTTCAGCCCGAAATAAGCGCGTTTTTTCAGACAACTGAATCTCCTTGTAACAGCAAGGCTCAGAAGAGCCCACACACTCAGCCCTTAACCCCAGTGTGCAGAAAGTGTCAAAACGTGTTTTTCAGCAGAAATAAACATGTTTCTGCAAGTTTGGTCAACCCCATGTAAGTTATGGGGTAGTAACATCACACTTTTCAAAACGTGTTTTTCAGCCCGAAATAAACGCGTTTTTTCAGACAACTGAATCTCTTTGTAACAGCAAGGCTCAGAAGAGCCCACACACTCAGCCCTTAACCCCAGTGTACAGAAAGTGTCAAAACGTGTTTTTCAGCAGAAATAAACATGTTTCTGCAAGTTTGGTCAACCCCATGTAAGTTATGGGGCAGTAACATCACATTTTCAAAACGTGTTTTTCAGCCCGAAATAAACGCGTTTTTTCAGACAACTGAATCTCCTTGTAACAGAGAGGCTCAGAAGTGCCCACACACTCAGCCCTTAACCCCAGTGTGCAGAGAGTGTCAAAACGTGTTTTTCAGCAGAAATAAACATGTTTCTGCAAGTTTGGTCAACCCCATGTAAGTTATGGGGTAGTAACATCACACTTTTCAAAACGTGTTTTTCAGCCCGAAATAAACGCGTTTTTTCAGACAACTGAATCTCCTTGTAACAGCAAGGCTCAGAAGTGCCCACACACTCAGCCCTTAACCCCAGTGTGCAGAAAGGGTCAAAATGTGTTTTTCAGCAGAAATAAACATGTTTCTGCAAGTTTGGTCAACCCCATGTAAGTTATGGGGTAGTAACATCACACTTTTCAAAACGTGTTTTTCAGCCCGAAATAAGCGCGTTTTTTCAGACAACTGAATCTCCTTGTAACAGCAAGGCTCAGAAGAGCCCACACACTCAGCCCTTAACCCCAGTGTGCAGAAAGTGTCAAAACGTGTTTTTCAGCAGAAATAAACATGTTTCTGCAAGTTTGGTCAACCCCATGTAAGTTATGGGGTAGTAACATCACATTTTCAAAACGTGTTTTTCAGCCCGAAATAAACGCGTTTTTTCAGACAACTGAATCTCCTTGTAACAGCAAGGCTCAGAAGTGCCCACACACTCAGCCCTTAACCCCAGTGTGCAGAAAGGGTCAAAATGTGTTTTTCAGCAGAAATAAACATGTTTCTGCAAGTTTGGTCAACCCCATGTAAGTTATGGGGCATTAACATCACACTTTTCAAAACGTGTTTTTCAGCCCGAAATAAGCGCGTTTTTTCAGACAACTGAATCTCCTTGTAACAGCAAGGCTCAGAAGAGCCCACACACTCAGCCCTTAACCCCAGTGTGCAGAAAGGGTCAAAATGTGTTTTTCAGCAGAAATAAACATGTTTCTGCAAGTTTGGTCAACCCCATGTAAGTTATGGGGCATTAACATCACACTTTTCAAAACGTGTTTTTCAGCCCGAAATAAACGCGTTTTTTCAGACAACTGAATCTCCTTGTAACAGCAAGGCTCAGAAGTGCCCACACACTCAGCCCTTAACCCCAGTGTGCAGAAAGTGTCAAAACGTGTTTTTCAGCAGAAATAAACATGTTTCTGCAAGTTTGGTCAACCCCATGTTAGTTATGGGGCAGTAACATCACTCTTTTCAAAACGTGTTTTTCAGCCCGAAATAAGCACGTTTTTTCAGACAACTGAATCTCCTTGTAACAGGAAGGCTCAGAAGAGCCCACACACTCAGCCCTTAACCCCAGTGTACAGAAAGTGTCAAAACGTGTTTTTCAGCAGAAATAAACATGTTTCTGCAAGTTTGGTCAACCCCATGTAAGTTATGGGGCAGTAACATCACATTTTCAAAACGTGTTTTTCAGCCCGAAATAAACGCGTTTTTTCAGACAACTGAATCTCCTTGTAACAGCAAGGCTCAGAAGTGCCCACACACTCAGCCCTTAACCCCAGTGTGCAGAAAGGGTCAAAATGTGTTTTTCAGCAGAAATAAACATGTTTCTGCAAGTTTGGTCAACCCCATGTAAGTTATGGGGTAGTAACATCACACTTTTCAAAACGTGTTTTTCAGCCCGAAATAAGCGCGTTTTTTCAGACAACTGAATCTCCTTGTAACAGCAAGGCTCAGAAGAGCCCACACACTCAGCCCTTAACCCCAGTGTGCAGAAAGTGTCAAAACGTGTTTTTCAGCAGAAATAAACATGTTTCTGCAAGTTTGGTCAACCCCATGTAAGTTATGGGGTAGTAACATCACACTTTTCAAAACGTGTTTTTCAGCCCGAAATAAACGCGTTTTTTCAGACAACTGAATCTCTTTGTAACAGCAAGGCTCAGAAGAGCCCACACACTCAGCCCTTAACCCCAGTGTACAGAAAGTGTCAAAACGTGTTTTTCAGCAGAAATAAACATGTTTCTGCAAGTTTGGTCAACCCCATGTAAGTTATGGGGCAGTAACATCACATTTTCAAAACGTGTTTTTCAGCCCGAAATAAACGCGTTTTTTCAGACAACTGAATCTCCTTGTAACAGAGAGGCTCAGAAGTGCCCACACACTCAGCCCTTAACCCCAGTGTGCAGATAGTGTCAAAACGTGTTTTTCAGCAGAAATAAACATGTTTCTGCAAGTTTGGTCAACCCCATGTAAGTTATGGGGTAGTAACATCACACTTTTCAAAACGTGTTTTTCAGCCCGAAATAAACGCGTTTTTTCAGACAACTGAATCTCCTTGTAACAGCAAGGCTCAGAAGTGCCCACACACTCAGCCCTTAACCCCAGTGTGCAGAAAGGGTCAAAATGTGTTTTTCAGCAGAAATAAACATGTTTCTGCAAGTTTGGTCAACCCCATGTAAGTTATGGGGTAGTAACATCACACTTTTCAAAACGTGTTTTTCAGCCCGAAATAAGCGCGTTTTTTCAGACAACTGAATCTCCTTGTAACAGCAAGGCTCAGAAGAGCCCACACACTCAGCCCTTAACCCCAGTGTGCAGAAAGTGTCAAAACGTGTTTTTCAGCAGAAATAAACATGTTTCTGCAAGTTTGGTCAACCCCATGTAAGTTATGGGGTAGTAACATCACATTTTCAAAACGTGTTTTTCAGCCCGAAATAAACGCGTTTTTTCAGACAACTGAATCTCCTTGTAACAGCAAGGCTCAGAAGTGCCCACACACTCAGCCCTTAACCCCAGTGTGCAGAAAGGGTCAAAATGTGTTTTTCAGCAGAAATAAACATGTTTCTGCAAGTTTGGTCAACCCCATGTAAGTTATGGGGCATTAACATCACACTTTTCAAAACGTGTTTTTCAGCCCGAAATAAGCGCGTTTTTTCAGACAACTGAATCTCCTTGTAACAGCAAGGCTCAGAAGAGCCCACACACTCAGCCCTTAACCCCAGTGTGCAGAAAGGGTCAAAATGTGTTTTTCAGCAGAAATAAACATGTTTCTGCAAGTTTGGTCAACCCCATGTAAGTTATGGGGCATTAACATCACACTTTTCAAAACGTGTTTTTCAGCCCGAAATAAACGCGTTTTTTCAGACAACTGAATCTCCTTGTAACAGCAAGGCTCAGAAGTGCCCACACACTCAGCCCTTAACCCCAGTGTGCAGAAAGTGTCAAAACGTGTTTTTCAGCAGAAATAAACATGTTTCTGCAAGTTTGGTCAACCCCATGTTAGTTATGGGGCAGTAACATCACTCTTTTCAAAACGTGTTTTTCAGCCCGAAATAAGCACGTTTTTTCAGACAACTGAATCTCCTTGTAACAGCAAGGCTCAGAAGAGCCCACACACTCAGCCCTTAACCCCAGTGTACAGAAAGTGTCAAAACGTGTTTTTCAGCAGAAATAAACATGTTTCTGCAAGTTTGGTCAACCCCATGTAAGTTATGGGGCAGTAACATTACACTTTTCAAAACGTGTTTTTCAGCCCGAAATAAACGCGTTTTTTCAGACAACTGAATCTCCTTGTAACAGCAAGGCTCAGAAGAGCCCACACACTCAGCCCTTAACCCCAGTGTGCAGAAAGTGTCAAAACGTGTTTTTCAGCAGAAATAAACATGTTTCTGCAAGTTTGGTCAACCCCATGTAAGTTATGGGGTAGTAACATCACACTTTTCAAAACGTGTTTTTCAGCCCGAAATAAACGCGTTTTTTCAGACAACTGAATCTCCTTGTAACAGCAAGGCTCAGAAGTGCCCACACACTCAGCCCTTAACCCCAGTGTGCAGAAAGGGTCAAAATGTGTTTTTCAGCAGAAATAAACATGTTTCTGCAAGTTTGGTCAACCCCATGTAAGTTATGGGGTAGTAACATCACACTTTTCAAAACGTGTTTTTCAGCCCGAAATAAGCGCGTTTTTTCAGACAACTGAATCTCCTTGTAACAGCAAGGCTCAGAAGAGCCCACACACTCAGCCCTTAACCCCAGTGTGCAGAAAGTGTCAAAACGTGTTTTTCAGCAGAAATAAACATGTTTCTGCAAGTTTGGTCAACCCCATGTAAGTTATGGGGTAGTAACATCACACTTTTCAAAACGTGTTTTTCAGCCCGAAATAAACGCGTTTTTTCAGACAACTGAATCTCCTTGTAACAGCAAGGCTCAGAAGAGCCCACACACTCAGCCCTTAACCCCAGTGTACAGAAAGTGTCAAAACGTGTTTTTCAGCAGAAATAAACATGTTTCTGCAAGTTTGGTCAACCCCATGTAAGTTATGGGGCAGTAACATTACAATTTTCAAAACGTGTTTTTCAGCCCGAAATAAACGCGTTTTTTCAGACAACTGAATCTCCTTGTAACAGCAAGGCTCAGAAGAGCCCACACACTCAGCCCTTAACCCCAGTGTACAGAAAGTGCCAAAACGTGTTTTTCAGCAGAAATAAACATGTTTCTGCAAGTTTGGTCAACCCCATGTAAGTTATGGGGCAGTAACATCACATTTTCAAAACGTGTTTTTCAGCCCGAAATAAACGCGTTTTTTCAGACAACTGAGTCTCCTTGTAACAGCAAGGCTCAGAAGTGCCCACACACTCAGCCCTTAACCCCAGTGTGCAGAAAGGGTCAAAATGTGTTTTTCAGCAGAAATAAACATGTTTCTGCAAGTTTGGTCAACCCCATGTAAGTTATGGGGCATTAACATCACACTTTTCAAAACGTGTTTTTCAGCCCGAAATAAGCGCGTTTTTTCAGACAACTGAATCTCCTTGTAACAGCAAGGCTCAGAAGAGCCCACACACTCAGCCCTTAACCCCAGTGTGCAGAAAGGGTCAAAATGTGTTTTTCAGCAGAAATAAACATGTTTCTGCAAGTTTGGTCAACCCCATGTAAGTTATGGGGCATTAACATCACACTTTTCAAAACGTGTTTTTCAGCCCGAAATAAGCGCGTTTTTTCAGACAACTGAATCTCCTTGTAACAGCAAGGCTCAGAAGAGCCCACACACTCAGCCCTTAACCCCAGTGTGCAGAAAGTGTCAAAACGTGTTTTTCAGCAGAAATAAACATGTTTCTGCAAGTTTGGTCAACCCCATGTAAGTTATGGGGTAGTAACATCACACTTTTCAAAACGTGTTTTTCAGCCCGAAATAAACGCGTTTTTTCAGACAACTGAATCTCCTTGTAACAGCAAGGCTCAGAAGAGCCCACACACTCAGCCCTTAACCCCAGTGTACAGAAAGTGTCAAAACGTGTTTTTCAGCAGAAATAAACATGTTTCTGCAAGTTTGGTCAACCCCATGTAAGTTATGGGGCAGTAACATTACAATTTTCAAAACGTGTTTTTCAGCCCGAAATAAACGCGTTTTTTCAGACAACTGAATCTCCTTGTAACAGCAAGGCTCAGAAGAGCCCACACACTCAGCCCTTAACCCCAGTGTACAGAAAGTGCCAAAACGTGTTTTTCAGCAGAAATAAACATGTTTCTGCAAGTTTGGTCAACCCCATGTAAGTTATGGGGCAGTAACATCACATTTTCAAAACGTGTTTTTCAGCCCGAAATAAACGCGTTTTTTCAGACAACTGAGTCTCCTTGTAACAGCAAGGCTCAGAAGTGCCCACACACTCAGCCCTTAACCCCAGTGTGCAGAAAGGGTCAAAATGTGTTTTTCAGCAGAAATAAACATGTTTCTGCAAGTTTGGTCAACCCCATGTAAGTTATGGGGCATTAACATCACACTTTTCAAAACGTGTTTTTCAGCCCGAAATAAGCGCGTTTTTTCAGACAACTGAATCTCCTTGTAACAGCAAGGCTCAGAAGAGCCCACACACTCAGCCCTTAACCCCAGTGTGCAGAAAGGGTCAAAATGTGTTTTTCAGCAGAAATAAACATGTTTCTGCAAGTTTGGTCAACCCCATGTAAGTTTAAGTTATGGGGCATTAACATCACACTTTTCAAAACGTGGTTTTTCAGCCCCGAAATAAGCGCGTTTTTTCAGACAACTGAATCTCCTTGTAACAGCAAGGCTCAGAAGAGCCCACACACTCAGCCCTTAACCCCAGTGTGCAGAAAGGGTCAAAATGTGTTTTTCAGCAGAAATAAACATGTTTCTGCAAGTTTGGTCAACCCCATGTAAGTTATGGGGCATTAACATCACACTTTTCAAAACGTGTTTTCAGCCCGAAATAAGCGCGTTTTTTCAGACAACTGAATCTCCTTGTAACAGCAAGGCTCAGAAGAGCCCACACACTCAGCCCTTAACCCCAGTGTACAGAAAGTGTCAAAACGTGTTTTTCAGCAGAAATAAACATGTTTCTGCAAGTTTGGTCAACCCCATGTTAGTTATGGGGCAGTAACATCACTCTTTTCAAAACGTGTTTTTCAGCCCGAAATAAACGCGTTTTTTCAGACAACTGAATCTCCTTGTAACAGCAAGGCTCAGAAGTGCCCACACACTCAGCCCTTAACCCCAGTGTGCAGAAAGTGTCAAAACGTGTTTTTCAGCAGAAATAAACATGTTTCTGCAAGTTTGGTCAACCCCATGTTAGTTATGGGGCAGTAACATCACTCTTTTCAAAACGTGTTTTTCAGCCCGAAATAAGCGCGTTTTTTCAGACAACTGAATCTCCTTGTAACAGCAAGGCTCAGAAGAGCCCACACACTCAGCCCTTAACCCCAGTGTACAGAAAGTGTCAAAACGTGTTTTTCAGCAGAAATAAACATGTTTCTGCAAGTTTGGTCAACCCCATGTAAGTTATGGGGCAGTAACATTACACTTTTCAAAACGTGTTTTTCAGCCCGAAATAAACGCGTTTTTTCAGACAACTGAATCTCCTTGTAACAGCAAGGCTCAGAAGAGCCCACACACTCAGCCCTTAACCCCAGTGTGCAGAAAGTGTCAAAACGTGTTTTTCAGCAGAAATAAACATGTTTCTGCAAGTTTGGTCAACCCCATGTAAGTTATGGGGTAGTAACATCACACTTTTCAAAACGTGTTTTTCAGCCCGAAATAAACGCGTTTTTTCAGACAACTGAATCTCCTTGTAACAGCAAGGCTCAGAAGTGCCCACACACTCAGCCCTTAACCCCAGTGTGCAGAAAGGGTCAAAATGTGTTTTTCACCAGAAATAAACATGTTTCTGCAAGTTTGGTCAACCCCATGTAAGTTATGGGGTAGTAACATCACACTTTTCAAACGTGTTTTTCAGCCCGAAATAAGCGCGTTTTTTCAGACAACTGAATCTCCTTGTAACAGCAAGGCTCAGAAGAGCCCACACACTCAGCCCTTAACCCCAGTGTGCAGAAAGTGTCAAAACGTGTTTTTCAGCAGAAATAAACATGTTTCTGCAAGTTTGGTCAACCCCATGTAAGTTATGGGGTAGTAACATCACACTTTTCAAAACGTGTTTTTCAGCCCGAAATAAACGCGTTTTTTCAGACAACTGAATCTCCTTGTAACAGCAAGGCTCAGAAGAGCCCACACACTCAGCCCTTAACCCCAGTGTACAGAAAGTGTCAAAACGTGTTTTTCAGCAGAAATAAACATGTTTCTGCAAGTTTGGTCAACCCCATGTAAGTTATGGGGCAGTAACATTACAATTTTCAAAACGTGTTTTTCAGCCCGAAATAAACGCGTTTTTTCAGACAACTGAATCTCCTTGTAACAGCAAGGCTCAGAAGAGCCCACACACTCAGCCCTTAACCCCAGTGTACAGAAAGTGCCAAAACGTGTTTTTCAGCAGAAATAAACATGTTTCTGCAAGTTTGGTCAACCCCATGTAAGTTATGGGGCAGTAACATCACATTTTCAAAACGTGTTTTTCAGCCCGAAATAAACGCGTTTTTTCAGACAACTGAGTCTCCTTGTAACAGCAAGGCTCAGAAGTGCCCACACACTCAGCCCTTAACCCCAGTGTGCAGAAAGGGTCAAAATGTGTTTTTCAGCAGAAATAAACATGTTTCTGCAAGTTTGGTCAACCCCATGTACGTTATGGGGCATTAACATCACACTTTTCAAAACGTGTTTTTCAGCCCGAAATAAGCGCGTTTTTCAGACAACTGAATCTCCTTGTAACAGCAAGGCTCAGAAGAGCCCACACACTCAGCCCTTAACCCCAGTGTGCAGAAAGGGTCAAAATGTGTTTTTCAGCAGAAATAAACATGTTTCTGCAAGTTTGGTCAACCCCATGTAAGTTATGGGGCATTAACATCACACTTTTCAAAACGGTTTTTCAGCCCGAAATAAGCGCGTTTTTTCAGACAACTGAATCTCCTTGTAACAGCAAGGCTCAGAAGAGCCCACACACTCAGCCCTTAACCCCAGTGTACAGAAAGTGTCAAAACGTGTTTTTCAGCAGAAATAAACATGTTTCTGCAAGTTTGGTCAACCCCATGTAAGTTATGGGGCAGTAACATCACACTTTTCAAAACGTGTTTTTCAGCCCGAAATAAACGCGTTTTTTCAGACAACTGAATCTCCTTGTAACAGCAAGGCTCAGAAGAGCCCACACACTCAGCCCTTAACCCCAGTGTACAGAAAGTGTCAAAACGTGTTTTTCAGCAGAAATAAACATGTTTCTGCAAGTTTGGTCAACCCCATGTAAGTTATGGGGCAGTAACATCACACTTTTCAAAACGTGTTTTTCAGCCCGAAATAAACGCGTTTTTTCAGACAACTGAATCTCCTTGTAACAGCAAGGCTCAGAAGTGCCCACACACTCAGCCCTTAACCCCAGTGTGCAGAAAGTGTCAAAACGTGTTTTTCAGCAGAAATAAACATGTTTCTGCAAGTTTGGTCAACCCCATGTTAGTTATGGGGCAGTAACATCACTCTTTCAAAACGTGTTTTTCAGCCCGAAATAAGCGCGTTTTTTCAGACAACTGAATCTCCTTGTAACAGCAAGGCTCAGAAGAGCCCACACACTCAGCCCTTAACCCCAGTGTACAGAAAGTGTCAAAACGTGTTTTTCAGCAGAAATAAACATGTTTCTGCAAGTTTGGTCAACCCCATGTAAGTTATGGGGCAGTAACATTACACTTTTCAAAACGTGTTTTTCAGCCCGAAATAAACGCGTTTTTTCAGACAACTGAATCTCCTTGTAACAGCAAGGCTCAGAAGAGCCCACACACTCAGCCCTTAACCCCAGTGTGCAGAAAGTGTCAAAACGTGTTTTTCAGCAGAAATAAACATGTTTCTGCAAGTTTGGTCAACCCCATGTAAGTTATGGGGTAGTAACATCACACTTTTCAAAACGTGTTTTTCAGCCCGAAATAAACGCGTTTTTTCAGACAACTGAATCTCCTTGTAACAGCAAGGCTCAGAAGTGCCCACACACTCAGCCCTTAACCCCAGTGTGCAGAAAGGGTCAAAATGTGTTTTTCAGCAGAAATAAACATGTTTCTGCAAGTTTGGTCAACCCCATGTAAGTTATGGGGTAGTAACATCACACTTTTCAAAACGTGTTTTTCAGCCCGAAATAAGCGCGTTTTTTCAGACAACTGAATCTCCTTGTAACAGCAAGGCTCAGAAGAGCCCACACACTCAGCCCTTAACCCCAGTGTGCAGAAAGTGTCAAAACGTGTTTTTCAGCAGAAATAAACATGTTTCTGCAAGTTTGGTCAACCCCATGTAAGTTATGGGGCAGTAACAAAACACTTTTCAAAACGTGTTTTTCAGCCCGAAATAAACGCGTTTTTTCAGACAACTGAATCTCCTTGTAACAGCAAGGCTCAGAAGAGCCCACACACTCAGCCCTTAACCCCAGTGTACAGAAAGTGTCAAAACGTGTTTTTCAGCAGAAATAAACATGTTTCTGCAAGTTTGGTCAACCCCATGTAAGTTATGGGGCAGTAACATTACAATTTTCAAAACGTGTTTTTCAGCCCGAAATAAACGCGTTTTTCAGACAACTGAATCTCCTTGTAACAGCAAGGCTCAGAAGAGCCCACACACTCAGCCCTTAACCCCAGTGTACAGAAAGTGCCAAAACGTGTTTTTCAGCAGAAATAAACATGTTTCTGCAAGTTTGGTCAACCCCATGTAAGTTATGGGGCAGTAACATCACATTTTCAAAACGTGTTTTTCAGCCCGAAATAAACGCGTTTTTTCAGACAACTGAATCTCCTTGTAACAGCAAGGCTCAGAAGTGCCCACACACTCAGCCCTTAACCCCAGTGTGCAGAAAGGGTCAAAATGTGTTTTTCAGCAGAAATAAACATGTTTCTGCAAGTTTGGTCAACCCCATGTAAGTTATGGGGCATTAACATCACACTTTTCAAAACGTGTTTTTCAGCCCGAATAAGCGCGTTTTTTCAGACAACTGAATCTCCTTGTAACAGCAAGGCTCAGAAGAGCCCACACACTCAGCCCTTAACCCCAGTGTACAGAAAGTGTCAAAACGTGTTTTTCAGCAGAAATAAACATGTTTCTGCAAGTTTGGTCAACCCCATGTAAGTTATGGGGTAGTAACATCACACTTTTCAAAACGTGTTTTTCAGCCCGAAATAAACGCGTTTTTTCAGACAACTGAATCTCCTTGTAACAGCAAGGCTCAGAAGAGCCACACACTCAGCCCTTAACCCCAGTGTACAGAAAGTGTCAAAACGTGTTTTTCAGCAGAAATAAACATGTTTCTGCAAGTTTGGTCAACCCCATGTAAGTTATGGGGCAGTAACAAAACACTTTTCAAAACGTGTTTTTCAGCCCGAAATAAACGCGTTTTTTCAGACAACTGAATCTCCTTGTAACAGCAAGGCTCAGAAGAGCCCACACACTCAGCCCTTAACCCCAGTGTACAGAAAGTGTCAAAACGTGTTTTTCAGCAGAAATAAACATGTTTCTGCAAGTTTGGTCAACCCCATGTAAGTTATGGGGCAGTAACATTACAATTTTCAAAACGTGTTTTTCAGCCCGAAATAAACGCGTTTTTTCAGACAACTGAATCTCCTTGTAACAGCAAGGCTCAGAAGAGCCCACACACTCAGCCCTTAACCCCAGTGTACAGAAAGTGCCAAAACGTGTTTTTCAGCAGAAATAAACATGTTTCTGCAAGTTTGGTCAACCCCATGTAAGTTATGGGGCAGTAACATCACATTTTCAAAACGTGTTTTTCAGCCCGAAATAAACGCGTTTTTTTCAGACAACTGAATCTCCTTGTAACAGCAAGGCTCAGAAGTGCCCACACACTCAGCCCTTAACCCCAGTGTGCAGAAAGGGTCAAAATGTGTTTTTCAGCAGAAATAAACATGTTTCTGCAAGTTTGGTCAACCCCATGTAAGTTATGGGGCATTAACATCACACTTTTCAAAACGTGTTTTTCAGCCCGAAATAAGCGCGTTTTTTCAGACAACTGAATCTCCTTGTAACAGCAAGGCTCAGAAGAGCCCACACACTCAGCCCTTAACCCCAGTGTACAGAAAGTGTCAAAACGTGTTTTTCAGCAGAAATAAACATGTTTCTGCAAGTTTGGTCAACCCCATGTAAGTTATGGGGTAGTAACATCACACTTTTCAAAACGTGTTTTTCAGCCCGAAATAAACGCGTTTTTTCAGACAACTGAATCTCCTTGTAACAGCAAGGCTCAGAAGAGCCCACACACTCAGCCCTTAACCCCAGTGTACAGAAAGTGTCAAAACGTGTTTTTCAGCAGAAATAAACATGTTTCTGCAAGTTTGGTCAACCCCATGTAAGTTATGGGGCAGTAACATTACAATTTTCAAAACGTGTTTTTCAGCCCGAAATAAACGCGTTTTTTCAGACAACTGAATCTCCTTGTAACAGCAAGGCTCAGAAGAGCCCACACACTCAGCCCTTAACCCCAGTGTACAGAAAGTGCCAAAACGTGTTTTTCAGCAGAAATAAACATGTTTCTGCAAGTTTGGTCAACCCCATGTAAGTTATGGGGCAGTAACATCACATTTTCAAAACGTGTTTTTCAGCCCGAAATAAACGCGTTTTTTCAGACAACTGAATCTCCTTGTAACAGCAAGGCTCAGAAGTGCCCACACACTCAGCCCTTAACCCCAGTGTGCAGAAAGGGTCAAAATGTGTTTTTCAGCAGAAATAAACATGTTTCTGCAAGTTTGGTCAACCCCATGTAAGTTATGGGGTAGTAACATCACACTTTTCAAAACGTGTTTTTCAGCCCGAAATAAGCGCGTTTTTTCAGACAACTGAATCTCCTTGTAACAGCAAGGCTCAGAAGTGCCCACAAACTCAGCCCTTAACCCCAGTGTGCAGAAAGGGTCAAAATGTGTTTTTCAGCAGAAATAAACATGTTTCTGCAAGTTTGGTCAACCCCATGTAAGTTATGGGGCAGTAACATCACACTTTTCAAAACGTGTTTTTCAGCCCGAAATAAACGCGTTTTTTCAGACAACTGAATCTCCTTGTAACAGCAAGGCTCAGAAGAGCCCACACACTCAGCCCTTAACCCCAGTGTGCAGAAAGTGTCAAAACGTGTTTTTCAGCAGAAATAAACATGTTTCTGCAAGTTTGGTCAACCCCATGTAAGTTATGGGGTAGTAACATCACACTTTTCAAAACGTGTTTTTCAGCCCGAAATAAACGCGTTTTTTCAGACAACTGAATCTCCTTGTAACAGCAAGGCTCAGAAGAGCCCACACACTCAGCCCTTAACCCCAGTGTACAGAAAGTGTCAAAACGTGTTTTTCAGCAGAAATAAACATGTTTCTGCAAGTTTGGTCAACCCCATGTAAGTTATGGGGCAGTAACATTACAATTTTCAAACGTGTTTTTCAGCCCGAAATAAACGCGTTTTTTCAGACAACTGAATCTCCTTGTAACAGCAAGGCTCAGAAGAGCCCACACACTCAGCCCTTAACCCCAGTGTACAGAAAGTGCCAAAACGTGTTTTTCAGCAGAAATAAACATGTTTCTGCAAGTTTGGTCAACCCCATGTAAGTTATGGGGCAGTAACATCACATTTTCAAAACGTGTTTTTCAGCCCGAAATAAACGCGTTTTTTCAGACAACTGAATCTCCTTGTAACAGCAAGGCTCAGAAGTGCCCACACACTCAGCCTTAACCCCAGTGTGCAGAAAGGGTCAAAATGTGTTTTTCAGCAGAAATAAACCTGTTTCTGCAAGTTTGGTCAACCCCATGTAAGTTATGGGGTAGTAACATCACACTTTTCAAAACGTGTTTTTCAGCCCGAAATAAGCGCGTTTTTTCAGACAACTGAATCTCCTTGTAACAGCAAGGCTCAGAAGAGCCCACACACTCAGCCCTTAACCCCAGTGTACAGAAAGTGCCAAAACGTGTTTTTCAGCAGAAATAAACATGTTTCTGCAAGTTTGGTCAACCCCATGTAAGTTATGGGGCAGTAACATCACATTTTCAAAACGTGTTTTTCAGCCCGAAATAAACGCGTTTTTTCAGACAACTGAATCTCCTTGTAACAGCAAGGCTCAGAAGTGCCCACACACTCAGCCCTTAACCCAGTGTGCAGAAAGGGTCAAAATGTGTTTTTCAGCAGAAATAAACATGTTTCTGCAAGTTTGGTCAACCCCATGTAAGTTATGGGGTAGTAACATCACACTTTTCAAAACGTGTTTTTCAGCCCGAAATAAGCGCGTTTTTTCAGACAACTGAATCTCCTTGTAACAGCAAGGCTCAGAAGAGCCCACACACTCAGCCCTTAACCCCAGTGTACAGAAAGTGCCAAAACGTGTTTTTCAGCAGAAATAAACATGTTTCTGCAAGTTTGGTCAACCCCATGTAAGTTATGGGGCAGTAACATCACATTTTCAAAACGTGTTTTTCAGCCCGAAATAAACGCGTTTTTCAGACAACTGAATCTCCTTGTAACAGCAAGGCTCAGAAGTGCCCACACACTCAGCCCTTAACCCCAGTGTGCAGAAAGGGTCAAAATGTGTTTTTCAGCAGAAATAAACATGTTTCTGCAAGTTTGGTCAACCCCATGTAAGTTATGGGGTAGTAACATCACACTTTTCAAAACGTGTTTTTCAGCCCGAAATAAGCGCGTTTTTTCAGACAACTGAATCTCCTTGTAACAGCAAGGCTCAGAAGAGCCCACACACTCAGCCCTTAACCCCAGTGTGCAGAAAGTGTCAAAATGTGTTTTTCAGCAGAAATAAACATGTTTCTGCAAGTTTGGTCAACCCCATGTAAGTTATGGGGTAGTAACATCACACTTTTCAAAACGTGTTTTTCAGCCCGAAATAAACGCGTTTTTTCAGACAACTGAATCTCTTTGTAACAGCAAGGCTCAGAAGAGCCCACACACTCAGCCCTTAACCCCAGTGTACAGAAAGTGTCAAAACGTGTTTTTCAGCAGAAATAAACATGTTTCTGCAAGTTTGGTCAACCCCATGTAAGTTATGGGGCAGTAACATCACATTTTCAAAACGTGTTTTTCAGCCCGAAATAAACGCGTTTTTTCAGACAACTGAATCTCCTTGTAACAGAGAGGCTCAGAAGTGCCCACACACTCAGCCCTTAACCCCAGTGTGCAGATAGTGTCAAAACGTGTTTTTCAGCAGAAATAAACATGTTTCTGCAAGTTTGGTCAACCCCATGTAAGTTATGGGGTAGTAACATCACACTTTTCAAAACGTGTTTTTCAGCCCGAAATAAACGCGTTTTTTCAGACAACTGAATCTCCTTGTAACAGCAAGGCTCAGAAGTGCCCACACACTCAGCCCTTAACCCCAGTGTGCAGAAAGGGTCAAAATGTGTTTTTCAGCAGAAATAAACATGTTTCTGCAAGTTTGGTCAACCCCATGTAAGTTATGGGGTAGTAACATCACACTTTTCAAAACGTGTTTTTCAGCCCGAAATAAGCGCGTTTTTTCAGACAACTGAATCTCCTTGTAACAGCAAGGCTCAGAAGAGCCCACACACTCAGCCCTTAACCCCAGTGTGCAGAAAGTGTCAAAACGTGTTTTTCAGCAGAAATAAACATGTTTCTGCAAGTTTGGTCAACCCCATGTAAGTTATGGGGTAGTAACATCACATTTTCAAAACGTGTTTTTCAGCCCGAAATAAACGCGTTTTTTCAGACAACTGAATCTCCTTGTAACAGCAAGGCTCAGAAGTGCCCACACACTCAGCCCTTAACCCCAGTGTGCAGAAAGGGTCAAAATGTGTTTTTCAGCAGAAATAAACATGTTTCTGCAAGTTTGGTCAACCCCATGTAAGTTATGGGGCATTAACATCACACTTTTCAAAACGTGTTTTTCAGCCCGAAATAAGCGCGTTTTTTTCAGACAACTGAATCTCCTTGTAACAGCAAGGCTCAGAAGAGCCCACACACTCAGCCCTTAACCCCAGTGTGCAGAAAGGGTCAAAATGTGTTTTTCAGCAGAAATAAACATGTTTCTGCAAGTTTGGTCAACCCCATGTAAGTTATGGGGCATTAACATCACACTTTTCAAAACGTGTTTTTCAGCCCGAAATAAACGCGTTTTTTCAGACAACTGAATCTCCTTGTAACAGCAAGGCTCAGAAGTGCCCACACACTCAGCCCTTAACCCCAGTGTGCAGAAAGTGTCAAAACGTGTTTTTCAGCAGAAATAAACATGTTTCTGCAAGTTTGGTCAACCCCATGTTTAGTTATGGGGCAGTAACATCACTCTTTTCAAAACGTGTTTTTCAGCCCGAAATAAGCACGTTTTTTCAGACAACTGAATCTCCTTGTAACAGCAAGGCTCAGAAGAGCCCACACACTCAGCCCTTAACCCCAGTGTACAGAAAGTGTCAAAACGTGTTTTTCAGCAGAAATAAACATGTTTCTGCAAGTTTGGTCAACCCCATGTAAGTTATGGGGCAGTAACATCACATTTTCAAAACGTGTTTTTCAGCCCGAAATAAACGCGTTTTTCAGACAACTGAATCTCCTTGTAACAGCAAGGCTCAGAAGTGCCCACACACTCAGCCCTTAACCCCAGTGTGCAGAAAGGGTCAAAATGTGTTTTTCAGCAGAAATAAACATGTTTCTGCAAGTTTGGTCAACCCCATGTAAGTTATGGGGTAGTAACATCACACTTTTCAAAACGTGTTTTTCAGCCCGAAATAAGCGCGTTTTTTCAGACAACTGAATCTCCTTGTAACAGCAAGGCTCAGAAGAGCCCACACACTCAGCCCTTAACCCCAGTGTGCAGAAAGTGTCAAAACGTGTTTTTCAGCAGAAATAAACATGTTTCTGCAAGTTTGGTCAACCCCATGTAAGTTATGGGGTAGTAACATCACACTTTTCAAAACGTGTTTTTCAGCCCGAAATAAACGCGTTTTTTCAGACAACTGAATCTCTTTGTAACAGCAAGGCTCAGAAGAGCCCACACACTCAGCCCTTAACCCCAGTGTACAGAAAGTGTCAAAACGTGTTTTTCAGCAGAAATAAACATGTTTCTGCAAGTTTGGTCAACCCCATGTAAGTTATGGGGCAGTAACATCACATTTTCAAAACGTGTTTTTCAGCCCGAAATAAACGCGTTTTTTCAGACAACTGAATCTCCTTGTAACAGAGAGGCTCAGAAGTGCCCACACACTCAGCCCTTAACCCCAGTGTGCAGATAGTGTCAAAACGTGTTTTTCAGCAGAAATAAACATGTTTCTGCAAGTTTGGTCAACCCCATGTAAGTTATGGGGTAGTAACATCACACTTTTCAAAACGTGTTTTTCAGCCCGAAATAAACGCGTTTTTTCAGACAACTGAATCTCCTTGTAACAGCAAGGCTCAGAAGTGCCCACACACTCAGCCCTTAACCCCAGTGTGCAGAAAGGGTCAAAATGTGTTTTTCAGCAGAAATAAACATGTTTCTGCAAGTTTGGTCAACCCCATGTAAGTTATGGGGTAGTAACATCACACTTTTCAAAACGTGTTTTTCAGCCCGAAATAAGCGCGTTTTTTCAGACAACTGAATCTCCTTGTAACAGCAAGGCTCAGAAGAGCCCACACACTCAGCCCTTAACCCCAGTGTGCAGAAAGTGTCAAAACGTGTTTTTCAGCAGAAATAAACATGTTTCTGCAAGTTTGGTCAACCCCATGTAAGTTATGGGGTAGTAACATCACATTTTCAAAACGTGTTTTTCAGCCCGAAATAAACGCGTTTTTTCAGACAACTGAATCTCCTTGTAACAGCAAGGCTCAGAAGTGCCCACACACTCAGCCCTTAACCCCAGTGTGCAGAAAGGGTCAAAATGTGTTTTTCAGCAGAAATAAACATGTTTCTGCAAGTTTGGTCAACCCCATGTAAGTTATGGGGCATTAACATCACACTTTTCAAAACGTGTTTTTCAGCCCGAAATAAGCGCGTTTTTTCAGACAACTGAATCTCCTTGTAACAGCAAGGCTCAGAAGAGCCCACACACTCAGCCCTTAACCCCAGTGTGCAGAAAGGGTCAAAATGTGTTTTTCAGCAGAAATAAACATGTTTCTGCAAGTTTGGTCAACCCCATGTAAGTTATGGGGCATTAACATCACACTTTTCAAAACGTGTTTTTCAGCCCGAAATAAACGCGTTTTTCAGACAACTGAATCTCCTTGTAACAGCAAGGCTCAGAAGTGCCCACACACTCAGCCCTTAACCCCAGTGTGCAGAAAGTGTCAAAACGTGTTTTTCAGCAGAAATAAACATGTTTCTGCAAGTTTGGTCAACCCCATGTTAGTTATGGGGCAGTAACATCACTCTTTTCAAAACGTGTTTTTCAGCCCGAAATAAGCACGTTTTTTCAGACAACTGAATCTCCTTGTAACAGCAAGGCTCAGAAGAGCCCACACACTCAGCCCTTAACCCCAGTGTACAGAAAGTGTCAAAACGTGTTTTTCAGCAGAAATAAACATGTTTCTGCAAGTTTGGTCAACCCCATGTAAGTTATGGGGCAGTAACATTACACTTTTCAAAACGTGTTTTTCAGCCCGAAATAAACGCGTTTTTTCAGACAACTGAATCTCCTTGTAACAGCAAGGCTCAGAAGAGCCCACACACTCAGCCCTTAACCCCAGTGTGCAGAAAGTGTCAAAACGTGTTTTTCAGCAGAAATAAACATGTTTCTGCAAGTTTGGTCAACCCCATGTAAGTTATGGGGTAGTAACATCACACTTTTCAAAACGTGTTTTTCAGCCCGAAATAAACGCGTTTTTTCAGACAACTGAATCTCCTTGTAACAGCAAGGCTCAGAAGTGCCCACACACTCAGCCCTTAACCCCAGTGTGCAGAAAGGGTCAAAATGTGTTTTTCAGCAGAAATAAACATGTTTCTGCAAGTTTGGTCAACCCCATGTAAGTTATGGGGTAGTAACATCACACTTTTCAAAACGTGTTTTTCAGCCCGAAATAAGCGCGTTTTTTCAGACAACTGAATCTCCTTGTAACAGCAAGGCTCAGAAGAGCCCACACACTCAGCCCTTAACCCCAGTGTGCAGAAAGTGTCAAAACGTGTTTTTCAGCAGAAATAAACATGTTTCTGCAAGTTTGGTCAACCCCATGTAAGTTATGGGGTAGTAACATCACACTTTTCAAAACGTGTTTTTCAGCCCGAAATAAACGCGTTTTTTCAGACAACTGAATCTCCTTGTAACAGCAAGGCTCAGAAGAGCCCACACACTCAGCCCTTAACCCCAGTGTACAGAAAGTGTCAAAACGTGTTTTTCAGCAGAAATAAACATGTTTCTGCAAGTTTGGTCAACCCCATGTAAGTTATGGGGCAGTAACATTACAATTTTCAAAACGTGTTTTTCAGCCCGAAATAAACGCGTTTTTTCAGACAACTGAATCTCCTTGTAACAGCAAGGCTCAGAAGAGCCCACACACTCAGCCCTTAACCCCAGTGTACAGAAAGTGCCAAAACGTGTTTTTCAGCAGAAATAAACATGTTTCTGCAAGTTTGGTCAACCCCATGTAAGTTATGGGGCAGTAACATCACATTTTCAAAACGTGTTTTTCAGCCCGAAATAAACGCGTTTTTTCAGACAACTGAGTCTCCTTGTAACAGCAAGGCTCAGAAGTGCCCACACACTCAGCCCTTAACCCCAGTGTGCAGAAAGGGTCAAAATGTGTTTTTCAGCAGAAATAAACATGTTTCTGCAAGTTTGGTCAACCCCATGTAAGTTATGGGGCATTAACATCACACTTTTCAAAACGTGTTTTTCAGCCCGAAATAAGCGCGTTTTTTCAGACAACTGAATCTCCTTGTAACAGCAAGGCTCAGAAGAGCCCACACACTCAGCCCTTAACCCCAGTGTGCAGAAAGGGTCAAAATGTGTTTTTCAGCAGAAATAAACATGTTTCTGCAAGTTTGGTCAACCCCATGTAAGTTATGGGGCATTAACATCACACTTTTCAAAACGTGTTTTTCAGCCCGAAATAAGCGCGTTTTTTCAGACAACTGAATCTCCTTGTAACAGCAAGGCTCAGAAGAGCCCACACACTCAGCCCTTAACCCCAGTGTGCAGAAAGTGTCAAAACGTGTTTTTCAGCAGAAATAAACATGTTTCTGCAAGTTTGGTCAACCCCATGTAAGTTATGGGGTAGTAACATCACACTTTTCAAAACGTGTTTTTCAGCCCGAAATAAACGCGTTTTTTCAGACAACTGAATCTCCTTGTAACAGCAAGGCTCAGAAGAGCCCACACACTCAGCCCTTAACCCCAGTGTACAGAAAGTGTCAAAACGTGTTTTTCAGCAGAAATAAACATGTTTCTGCAAGTTTGGTCAACCCCATGTAAGTTATGGGGCAGTAACATTACAATTTTCAAAACGTGTTTTTCAGCCCGAAATAAACGCGTTTTTTCAGACAACTGAATCTCCTTGTAACAGCAAGGCTCAGAAGAGCCCACACACTCAGCCCTTAACCCCAGTGTACAGAAAGTGCCAAAACGTGTTTTTCAGCAGAAATAAACATGTTTCTGCAAGTTTGGTCAACCCCATGTAAGTTATGGGGCAGTAACATCACATTTTCAAAACGTGTTTTTCAGCCCGAAATAAACGCGTTTTTTCAGACAACTGAGTCTCCTTGTAACAGCAAGGCTCAGAAGTGCCCACACACTCAGCCCTTAACCCCAGTGTGCAGAAAGGGTCAAAATGTGTTTTTCAGCAGAAATAAACATGTTTCTGCAAGTTTGGTCAACCCCATGTAAGTTATGGGGCATTAACATCACACTTTTCAAACGTGTTTTTCAGCCCGAAATAAGCGCGTTTTTTCAGACAACTGAATCTCCTTGTAACAGCAAGGCTCAGAAGAGCCCACACACTCAGCCCTTAACCCCAGTGTGCAGAAAGGGTCAAAATGTGTTTTTCAGCAGAAATAAACATGTTTCTGCAAGTTTGGTCAACCCCATGTAAGTTATGGGGCATTAACATCACACTTTTCAAAACGTGTTTTTCAGCCCGAAATAAGCGCGTTTTTTCAGACAACTGAATCTCCTTGTAACAGCAAGGCTCAGAAGAGCCCACACACTCAGCCCTTAACCCCAGTGTGCAGAAAGGGTCAAAATGTGTTTTTCAGCAGAAATAAACATGTTTCTGCAAGTTTGGTCAACCCCATGTAAGTTATGGGGCATTAACATCACACTTTTCAAAACGTGTTTTTCAGCCCGAAATAAGCGCGTTTTTTCAGACAACTGAATCTCCTTGTAACAGCAAGGCTCAGAAGAGCCCACACACTCAGCCCTTAACCCCAGTGTACAGAAAGTGTCAAAACGTGTTTTTCAGCAGAAATAAACATGTTTCTGCAAGTTTGGTCAACCCCATGTTAGTTATGGGGCAGTAACATCACTCTTTTCAAAACGTGTTTTTCAGCCCGAAATAAACGCGTTTTTTTCAGACAACTGAATCTCCTTGTAACAGCAAGGCTCAGAAGTGCCCACACACTCAGCCCTTAACCCCAGTGTGCAGAAAGTGTCAAAACGTGTTTTTCAGCAGAAATAAACATGTTTCTGCAAGTTTGGTCAACCCCATGTTAGTTATGGGGCAGTAACATCACTCTTTTCAAAACGTGTTTTTCAGCCCGAAATAAGCGCGTTTTTTCAGACAACTGAATCTCCTTGTAACAGCAAGGCTCAGAAGAGCCCACACACTCAGCCCTTAACCCCAGTGTACAGAAAGTGTCAAAACGTGTTTTTCAGCAGAAATAAACATGTTTCTGCAAGTTTGGTCAACCCCATGTAAGTTATGGGGCAGTAACATTACACTTTTCAAAACGTGTTTTTCAGCCCGAAATAAACGCGTTTTTTCAGACAACTGAATCTCCTTGTAACAGCAAGGCTCAGAAGAGCCCACACACTCAGCCCTTAACCCCAGTGTGCAGAAAGTGTCAAAACGTGTTTTTCAGCAGAAATAAACATGTTTCTGCAAGTTTGGTCAACCCCATGTAAGTTATGGGGTAGTAACATCACACTTTTCAAAACGTGTTTTTCAGCCCGAAATAAACGCGTTTTTTCAGACAACTGAATCTCCTTGTAACAGCAAGGCTCAGAAGTGCCCACACACTCAGCCCTTAACCCCAGTGTGCAGAAAGGGTCAAAATGTGTTTTTCAGCAGAAATAAACATGTTTCTGCAAGTTTGGTCAACCCCATGTAAGTTATGGGGTAGTAACATCACACTTTTCAAAACGTGTTTTTCAGCCCGAAATAAGCGCGTTTTTTCAGACAACTGAATCTCCTTGTAACAGCAAGGCTCAGAAGAGCCCACACACTCAGCCCTTAACCCCAGTGTGCAGAAAGTGTCAAAACGTGTTTTTCAGCAGAAATAAACATGTTTCTGCAAGTTTGGTCAACCCCATGTAAGTTATGGGGCAGTAACATCACATTTTCAAAACGTGTTTTTCAGCCCGAAATAAACGCGTTTTTTCAGACAACTGAGTCTCCTTGTAACAGCAAGGCTCAGAAGTGCCCACACACTCTCCCCTTAACCCCAGTGTGCAGAAAGGGTCAAAATGTGTTTTTCAGCAGAAATAAACATGTTTCTGCAAGTTTGGTCAACCCCATGTAAGTTATGGGGCATTAACATCACACTTTTCAAAACGTGTTTTTCAGCCCGAAATAAGCGCGTTTTTTCAGACAACTGAATCTCCTTGTAACAGCAAGGCTCAGAAGAGCCCACACACTCAGCCCTTAACCCCAGTGTGCAGAAAGGGTCAAAATGTGTTTTTCAGCAGAAATAAACATGTTTCTGCAAGTTTGGTCAACCCCATGTAAGTTATGGGGCATTAACATCACACTTTTCAAAACGTGTTTTTCAGCCCGAAATAAGCGCGTTTTTTCAGACAACTGAATCTCCTTGTAACAGCAAGGCTCAGAAGAGCCCACACACTCAGCCCTTAACCCCAGTGTACAGAAAGTGTCAAAACGTGTTTTTCAGCAGAAATAAACATGTTTCTGCAAGTTTGGTCAACCCCATGTAAGTTATGGGGCAGTAACATCACACTTTTCAAAACGTGTTTTTCAGCCCGAAATAAACGCGTTTTTTCAGACAACTGAATCTCCTTGTAACAGCAAGGCTCAGAAGAGCCCACACACTCAGCCCTTAACCCCAGTGTACAGAAAGTGTCAAAACGTGTTTTTCAGCAGAAATAAACATGTTTCTGCAAGTTTGGTCAACCCCATGTAAGTTATGGGGCAGTAACATCACACTTTTCAAAACGTGTTTTTCAGCCCGAAATAAACGCGTTTTTTCAGACAACTGAATCTCCTTGTAACAGCAAGGCTCAGAAGTGCCCACACACTCAGCCCTTAACCCCAGTGTGCAGAAAGTGTCAAAACGTGTTTTTCAGCAGAAATAAACATGTTTCTGCAAGTTTGGTCAACCCCATGTTAGTTATGGGGCAGTAACATCACTCTTTTCAAAACGTGTTTTTCAGCCCGAAATAAGCGCGTTTTTTCAGACAACTGAATCTCCTTGTAACAGCAAGGCTCAGAAGAGCCCACACACTCAGCCCTTAACCCCAGTGTACAGAA